>NW_024105284.1:200000-500000 GCF_016802725.1 Solenopsis invicta
ATGTTATTTCACAACGCTACCTTGCGTACTACTTGAGTCTATGGTATCAACATTACATTTTGGCGATAAAATATAACCTTAAAATTAAAAGTGAAATAAAAAAGCTAAGTTGCACTTCAACTACAAATCGAAAATATGCAACACTATGTCCCAGTATTTGACTATATTCCGTTGTTGGAAAGCACCCTCAGATTACCAAGAAAATAAAATATGATTTATCGTGATTTATGAAATAACCGTTTAGCATTGGAAATTATATATAATAACCGGTAAATTTGATTAATTCTCTTCCATTAATCATATTAACCGAAATTAGGAATTATTCATATTTATTATGTATAATAAACAATTAATCAAATTAACCGTAATATTCATACATTCCCCCTAATAGCAACTTGCTGCAAGACTGCTGTAAATCTTACAGATATTGACAAATTCTGCAGTGTTATGATCTGTTTCTTCATTCTGCTCAAGTCCTTCGAAAGATTCTGTAAGAAAGATTCTTGCAATAAACTTACACGTATCTGCTGCAAGAATTACAGCATTGTTTACAGACTGCAATTAAGAAAAAACCCATTTCAATCGAGTTCGATTTCTGCAGCAAATATCTGCAAACAGTTCAATTGCATGTGTATTGCATGAATCTTGCTGACAAATTGTCAACTGACTACCAGCAGGGCCATATTGAGAATAATCTTTTGCACATCTGACTATAATTTTACAGCATTTAACTGCATGCAGCTCTGCAGATTCTGCTCTGCAGAAAATGCTACTAAAGTCATAAATCCAAAATTAATTCCAAATCAAAACACCTGTCTCTTTTAAAAATAATCCAAAATTAAAAACATTTGTCCTTTTTAAATAATATTCATAGAATATTCTGTATTGCCTGAATACAAGACAGCACTAAAATTTTTACAGATGTATCAGAAATATTTCAATTAAAAAAATAAAACATTTCAAAAAGATTTCGAAAGTGTGATACCCGATTGCCCACATTGCTAGTTAATTAATTAAAAATTTTCTGATTAAAGCTCCTGACTCCTCAGCCGAGAACTCCGCGTTGACGGTAGCGACATTCCGTCGCGGACAAAATTAGAACTAATACACGTGAAACGTGACAGATTGACGATGAAATGTTATCGTGCATGTCATTTTGTTATTATGTGTTTCATTGTGATCAAAATATGACTTGTCTCGTATTTACCAAATTCGTAAAAATGAACCGCGAGTAAAGTTTCTTTGAATTTTATACATAAAAGTACATTTTTCACTTCTTTCAATAGCTATCCGTGTGTTTTCCTGTCTGAATAGACGTCACTTTACATGCTTTTTACGACTATTTACTGACTACTAGGCGAAAAAAGGATAGTCGTAACCGATATTTAGAAGTGTTTTAAGCCATCTGATTAGTCTGTTTTATCCAAATTGGCATTATTTAGAAATGGCACGTCGGACAAAATTACGTGCCCATGTGTTTTCCTGTTTCAATTGCTTCACTTTACATGTTTTTTACAATTATTTACTGACTGTTAGGCGAAAAAAGGATAGTCGTGACCGATATCTAGAAGTGTTTTAAAGTCATCTGCTTAGTCTGTTTTATCCAAATTGGCTTTATTTACAAATGGCATGTCGGACAAAATTACGTGTCATTTCACGCAATTTCTCGCTTCTGACGTCACGACTTCAATATGGCCGCTGCGAGTACTCAGGAGCCTTAATGGTACAGCAGAAAATATCTAGGCATCACCTAATATGAGTAAATATGTGCTATCGTACCATGCACTATCGAAACCCTCTCTTTCCAAATATGTCTGCAACATTTCAAGATGTCTCAAGAATGGCAAAATGTCTGAAATCTTGCAGAAATATTGCTGAAAGTTTAGTAAAAAATTTAAAAACTTTCTGAAATATTGCTGATCGTAATCCTTTGAATATAATAAATTTTAACATTATTTCTGAAGTACCTCAAAAAATTTATTTTAAAGGACCCCGATATTCTTATAAAAATTGAGTTTTACTCAAATAGGCGAAAATTTTGGCAAATGATACTTCATATGATGCTGATCAAAAGTTATCATTGCTGCAACTTGATTCTATAAGACTTTTTTAAGGTAAAAGCGCCCTGTTAAGATTATTGAATACAACAAATTTCAAGTATTTGCAGTTTTAGTGTGTTTATCTATTCATTTACACACACGCACACGCACATACACACAAACTTAAAATCATAAGGCTTATAAGATTAACTTGCGGCAATGATAATTTTTAATCAGCATCACACAAAGTATCATTTACCAAAGTTTCAGCCTATTTGAGTGAAACCTAATTTCTATAAGAAGAATGTAGAGCTCTGTAAAATACAATTATTAAAAAGTTATAATAAAAATTAATATTAATTAAGTAAAATTAATGTTTTTATTTATTTTTTGCAATCTGATTTATACAATATAAATACAATTTCTAAAATATTTAATAAAAAGAATGCATAATACATGTAATATTTTGTGTAACATTCTTGTACTGTTAACATAAAATTAGCATACAACGCAAGCAAACTTTAAAAATTTTTACTCATTTAATTGGTGATAGCAACATGTCGCGAGCGATATGTACTCAAGCAGAACATTTGCTTTGTTCCTTTTATGGATTGCCTAAACAAAATTTTTCTAAACATACTAAAAAAAAAATTTTTTTCCAATTTTCAAAAACTCAATTAGAAAATTTATTTTGTAACATATTTTAAAACATTTTTATAGCAATATTTTATACTATAAGATTATAGAAACATTTCTGTTCCAACATTTTATGACATTTTGTAAAATTCTTTCAGAAGTGTTACACATGAAATAATAAAAGGTTCAAGCCTTTTCAAAAACTCTCTGCAGCTGTATACAGTATCGATGCTGTATACAGTACTCAATAAAAAACTGAAAATATAAATTTAAAATTTGTAAATGGTATATTGAATACATACTGTAATACTTCTTATAAGTTTCTTTCCACAGATTTCGATAATTAGTTTCTGCTACATAATGTAGCAATTGCGAAAACATCAACTCCGTTTGGTTCCTTATGTTGCTAGTAGGCCTTTCTCTTGGCAAAGGAATTGCATTCTTGTGTTGCTTTATATATACCTGAAAATAATAAAATTGTATCTCATATTTCATACTTTAAACATATGTTGTATGAAAGATGTCAAAAATACTTTTGCATAAATTTTCAGCCAATCGCTACCCAATTCCTCAATAGTGGGTTGTGCAGCGATTTCATCGTTGGACAAACGATCGTGACTGATAAAAGTGAGTGGACCGACTATTGAAAATCGGGAAAGCCAGTTTTTATGAATTGTCAAACAAATTCTCTCATCTAACAGTGTCATATACTTCGTGGGTACTAATAGATGTTCCTTTATAATATCCATTTTGTTTTTAGTATTATTCAATCACTGTATTTGTAAAGAAATACTTCCGTTTTCTTCCTTCCCATTTTTATTTCGTTGTATTTTAACAAAAGTTATATAGATATTTTTTATTTGGTTAGTTTGATTATCCAAACTAGCGTCATTAACATTTCAGAATTTAGGTTATAGGCTTGTTTTCTATCATTTTCTATTCCTGCACCAGACCACAATATAAAGGGCCTCGCACATGAAATGCATAACGTAACGTAAGCACAACAGAAGACCAATGGGCCAATGAGCATCCAGCATAAAGTCGCCATATTGATTTACATAACATTTTCATTGGTCTATCGGTCTTATGTTGTGCTTATGTTATGTTATACATTTTATGTGCAAAGCATTTTAAAGGGCCTCGCACATAAAATGCATAACAGAGCATAAACGTAGCATAAAGCCTTTGAACCAATAGGAATCTTATGTAAATTAATATGGCGACTTTATGTTGGATGGTCATTGGTCCATCAGTCTTATGTTGTGCTTGTTATGTTATGCATTTCATGTGCGAGGCCCTTTATAGGCTTTCTACAATAAGCTATTAAGCTATATCCACACAAACTTGCATAAGCCCATAAGCATATGCACAATCATAAGCATAATAAGGATCAATTCAGACGAAGTTTGCATAGCTGCATAACCATATTCATAAAGAAATGAACCAATCACATATCTAATAAGAAAAGTGCTACACAAATGTATCTTTATATGTGTACGCATATGCAGTGTCGTAAAAAAAACGTTCAATCGTCATTGTAGAATAAATATTATCAAATTGACATATATATATTCCGTGGATTTGTAATATTATATTGTGCAATCCGTGTTACTCGACATATCCTCTGAAAAATCTAAAAATTGAAATATGGAAGCTGAAGAATTATGTGCTTTGTCATGTTTGAGTTATATGTTATACAGACGTCGTCGATATCGTCTATTAAAAAAACATAAGAGAAGATGGTAGTGTCGTCCAATTAATACATTAAGATTTTATCAAGGAGATTTTGACCACCTCTTTCAAAAATTGAAACAAGATTCAGATATGTTTTTTAAATATACACGAATGAATGAAGATACTTTTAATTTATTATTAAGCAAGATTGTATCATATTTAAAAAAATCTAATTGGCGAGCCTTGTCTCCAGAGCAGCGTTTGATTATTACACTCAGGTAATTGTATAAATAAATTCAATTCTGAATCTTGTTATTGATATTCTATATATAATTACTAGATTTTTCACCCGCGCTTTGCGCGTGCTCAAAATCTATTCCCCTCTTTCTAAATCCTCCTCACTCATTAATTAGGAGCATCAATAGAACCCCATGAAACCTCCAATTTCCAACCCCATAGTAGCCGTCCCCATAAAATTCTTTTGGTACCAGTTTCATCAAAATCAACAAAAAATTAGAACAATTTTAGCACTGGTTTCAAGAAAATTGATCCATTAATAAAAAATTGAACTTATCTTCCAAAAATTAAAAAAATTTTGGCACTGGTTTCAAGAAAATTGGTCAATTAATATTTATTATTTCTCGAAATTTTAAGAATTTCCAAACCGGTTTCCAAAAAATCGGTTACGAAAAACTATACACATCATGGCACTCCCCGGAAAATTCTACCCCTATTTTATATACTTTTAGTAAAAATTTGGTCCACTAAAACGAATAAGTAGTTCGCGGTCAGATAGACAGACAGACAGAAGACGGTACTTATATAAATAGATAGATAGATAGATAATAAAAAAGTCCTTTTTCTTGAAAATAGGTTTCTTGCAACAGGTGACCAAATGACATCAATAGCATTAGCATATCGCATTGGATTATCAACTGCTCATTCCGTAGTTAAGGAAACATGCGAAATAATTTCAAACGTACTTAGTACTGAATATCTTAATCCACCAACATTGAATGAGTGGAAAAATATAAGCACGGGCTTTTGGCAACGGTGGAATTTTCCAAACACAATTGGTGCAATGGATGGAAAGCACATCCAGATACAAGCACCACCAAAATCTGGGAGCTTATATTTTAATTATAAGAAGACTTTTAGCTTAGTACTCATGGCTATATGTGATCGAATAAATATTGTATCCAGTACTATTTTTACTTTTTTATTTCTGTATCAAAAGTACAAAAATATACATATCTATGTGCTGAATTACATATATAATTAATGTAAAACAAGTGGCAACAATGCATATAAATTAATATCACTTTTACTTTGGTTTTGATTATAATGAAATGTAAAAATTTTAATACATTTGAACAAAATAATATTTGTTATCATAGAACACGTTAATACGTCTTAAAGTTATAAATAAAAGTTTATTTTCAAGCAAACAAAAATTTTATGCTTATTTTATTTGTAATAGAAAATAAAATTAAAAAGAAAATAAACTAAAAAAACTTCAAATAAACAAAACGTTTAACATAAGTCTTTTAGTGCACAGCAACTTATAAAGCATAAAAACAACAAATTAAATATTATCCGCAGACAAAATTATGTAGTAACTAAAAAAAAAAAAAAAAAATTATCAGTCTTATATGCTTTTGTCCATGCAATGAAACTTAACATTTTGACTTAAAATGTTCACTTGCACTTAAAATATTCAATTGCTCTAAGATTGCTGTATATTTGTATGCAATTATGCAAACCCTACTGCAGTTGTACAACAAGAACCGTCTTGACATGAATCAATTTCTAGTTCTCTTCTTTTCTTTTCGCAAGAAAATTTTTCTCTAAGTCTTTGCCATCTATTTTGACAATCCGTAACTGTAATTAACAATAAAAAAGATATTAATAAAAGCAAAGTAAAAAAAGTAAAGAGAAAAATATGTAGTTGATGACTTATGAAATATAAAATTTATAATTTATAAAAATAATAAAAAATTACTTGGTAACTTTAAATATTCAGAAATTTCCATCCATGTACGTTCCTTCTTCTTTGCGTTTTTCAAATCTGTTGCACTTTTATCATAAAGAAAGGGAAAGTTTTTAACGAGATCTATTAGAACAACATCAGCATCTTCTTCACAATATTCGTATGTACAATCCTGCTCATTTATGTTTTCTTTGTCATTGGATAATTCACAATCCATCTTGAGAGTATTTTCAATAGATGAAATCACTACAAAATAAATATTTTTTATTTGATACGATCGTAATACGAAGATTTATCAAGCGCCGTCCTATAACATAACCTCACTTACATTAATATATCAACAATATGAAATTTTTCTGCATATGCACATGTTCTGCTTATGTGTTGTGCAGCAATTTTGTAGTCTTTATATTAAGCACGTGATTGGTTAACCTTATTATGCATATGCTTATGCGGCTACATAGGTGGTAAAAATTTTTCGACAATGTGCGTACGCTATGTTTACGTCCTATGCAGCAATATGGCGTTCTTTATATTAAACGCGTGATTGGTCCATTTTCTTATGCATATGCTTATGGGCTTATGCAAGTTTGTGTGGATATAGCTTTAAGGTTGGTTTATGCAGGCCGTAACCACTAACTTATGCTGGAATCTATAAAAAAAAGACCAATTATAGTCGATTATTTTTCTGTAAATCGATTATGATTAATCAATTTCTTACAGATTCCGGCATAAGTTATCGGTTACGGCCTGCATAAACCAACCTTCAAGGGTCTCGCACATAAAATGCATAACATAACATAAGCACTAAAGGGCCTCGCACATGAAATGCATAACATAACATAAGTACAACATAAGACTAAAAGGCCTCGCACATGAAATGCATAACGTAACATAAGCACAACATAAGACCGACGGACCAATGAAAATGCTATGTAAATCAATATGGCGACTTTATGCTGGATGCTCATTGATCCATCGGTCTTAAGGCGCAAGTTCACGCAGCGAATAAAAGCTGGCGTTTCACCCCCTCTCCATCAATTTGGCGAATCCAGCGAATAAACGCTCAAAGTTCGACACAGTCCAACTTTTAGCAAAACGACGCTGAAATTTAAATATTACGTTTCAAATTAATTACCTTCCAAAAGTAAATATACAAGAAAAAAATTATGACTGAAAGGTTAAATCAATCGACATCATCTAAAAATACAAACAAAATTAATATATATTATATACCCTAACAGCAAAACCATTCATATGTCGACTGTAAGTCGACTTTTCTAAGTCAGGCTTTCAGAGTTGACTGCAAGTCGACTTTGCATAGACGTCTGCAGACGTCTTTCAAAAGTTGACTTTAAGACGTCTAGAAAAAGACATTTTGAAATCGACTCGACTGAGCGCCACTGTAGTGAGCGAGCACCGCTGTCACCGCTGCTGCATGTAGCGCCAAGCGAGAGTCATCAAGTTTCTTGCAAGAGTCAATCCGCGTTGTTGTAATCCTACCCGTCTGTCGGGTCTTGTGCTTATTGAATAAAGACTATTAGCTGCAGCCGTTCGGACATACAAAATTCTCTTGTACTCTCCGCTATTTTTTATTATCCATCGGAGCGTGTGCAGCCATACCGGTCATATGCGATTGCCATTGTGAGCCGTTGTTGAGGGACAGACGAGTCGTGAAGTAGGACTATAGTATGTATTTTTTTGTAAAACCATATCAATTAGATATAAATCCGAATATTTAAACGATCAATTGCGAATATTTTAGTTTTGAGATCAGTGGTGCCGAAGCAGTTAAAAACACTGGAGATATGTGTATCGAGATTTCTCTGCCAAAGCATTTCCAATCCATGGTATTTATGTCGGTATCGAGGTTGAGTGGCACGAAAACTGGCAGAGTCATAAAGAACTTTACGTGACGGAGAAAAGAAGCTACAACTGAACATATTTACTACAAGTGAGCTTTGTCTTCAAAACAAAAATTAATTTGTTCATTTGAAAAACAACATACGTCAACAACTCTCACTTTTAGAGAATTAAAGATGTTTAGTTTTTACAACTGCAGCACTAAAATTAATTAAAAATTGATATTAATTAAATATTGTTATAGATATTAACATTTTGATTTTGACGCTCAATTAATTTTTTTTTTATTTAAGTTGAATATTTTTTAAATGATTGATTCAATTGTTTTTTTAATAATATCACTTTCAATTTGTGCATTCTAATTGCAGAAAAGAACACAAGGAATGTACCAGCAATCAAGATAAACAAATTATCCCTCAATATCTTGAGTAAAACAAAGTGACATTCTTTATCCACTAGAGATTCGAGTTGCAGAATGCAAAATAAAAAAGAATATTTTATCTTTGCAGCATCTACAACAAAGGATCCATTTCTTAAAAAGTTAGCTAAGTTCTATAATTTATATAGAAAGAACATTTTACATTGACATTGTATAAATTTAGAATCTATACATGTATACACGATATTTAACGAGAGGTGAGAAATAAAGATTTTTTTTCTTATGTGACGTCCATTAATATAATATAGTTAAAAGTTTTTATTATTTTTATTATTATTTTTCTTAACAAATGCATCTGTATACAATAGTAATATTATGCGAGATAATTTTATATACATTAAGTTATTGTGATATACATATACACACACAAAGTTAAACAAATGCGCACAATACATATACACAGATATACACATTTATATTTGCTTTACATATTATAACAATTTTCTTTTTTTTTTAAATAAAACGAATCAAACAAGTAAAAAATGTTATAACATATTTTCCCAATTTCAATATTCCTTCCTTTACAACTGCATAGAATGTCTGTAGGATGGCTAACTATAGTCGACTTATAGTTGTCTTCAAATGTATGACTTAAAGACGTCTCTAAAAGTCGACTTATAGTTGTCGATTAAAGTGGGACATTGTATGACTTATAGACGTCTTTAAGTCATCTAAAGTCGATTTATGGACGTCCATTTTCCAGACGTCTAGCAGTTATGGCCGACTCATAGTCGACTTAAAGTCGACTTTGTGCTGTTAGGGTACATATAGTAAGCATACTTTTAGGCTAGGTTGCTTTTTGTTTTTTATTTATGTTAGATAGCTTTATTTGTTATATTGTGTTAATAACTGTGTTTTTTATATTGTAGGAAATTCTGTTATACTTCTGTTATACCCTCATATACTTGTGGTGTGTGCAAAACACTTGTTTGTACCATACAAGAAAGTGAAGAAATATATCGGCACTCTTGTATGGAGGGATATAATGAATGTTACGTAAATAAAAATTCATATTATTTTTATCCTAAAAGCGGTAAATACATTAATAACAATTTTGGCCCAATGCAAAAAAGAAATTGTGCTCATTACGATTTACAAAAATCGGAGCTACCCAAAACTTTTTTTTTATCTATTTCTTTTTCTTTTTTTAACAAATACATTGCAGCAATTGCAGCAGCTATACGCCGTCTTCTAATTTCAGCTATAACCGCCACTATGTGTTTATAATATTTTACATACTCGATATATTGATTATAATATTCCAACTCCATTTTTGCGGTTATGTCAGATTATGTACTTAGCAATTGCCGCTTTTAACGCTGCTTTGCATTGCGGTGGAGTTGGGTAGAGTAAGGGTAAAACGCCAGCTTTTATTCGCTACATGAAAAAGATAGAAGCGATAGCGTTTAGCTTTTTAACGCTGCTTTGCGTTGCGATTGAGTGGGGGTAAAACGCCAGCTTTTACTCGCTGTGTGAAATTCATATATGTAATACTCCTATATTGCTAGTTCCGTATCTTCACAATGAGCGGGACGAGCCCCGTAAAAAAGAGATGCACGAATTCCAAATATGGGCATGGACGGTCAAGCCTCATTATGCGCAGGCGCGTCTATTGAGTGAGTGTGAGCGAGAGACAAGGATTAGGAAATGAGACGGAAAGGACGCGAAACAGAATAAACATTACCCGGTCGCGACCGAATGCTTATTTGCAACTTCTAACGGATAAATGTTAATTAACGAATAATAATATTTGAAGAGAATGATTGAAATTATAGGTGTAGGGTTTTTCATTTTAATGGACATTCTAAAATATCTCGAGAATAAGATATGGAATAGGAAAATGTAATCTTTTTAGATAAAAGCGTTTTTAATAGTTCAAGCAAGTCATTATTACTGTTATTAATAAATCAACATAGATTACGTTCAACTAAAGCTATAACAACTCCTTTCAGTATTTAGTACCCTCAAGAAAAATAGTTTAGTTTTAAATTTACGTGTCTCATCCATCACATTCTTGGATGTTGAAAATTCCAGTTCTCCTACATTTGAAACTGATGTGAAATCTGGAGGAACATCAATAGAAGGCACTGATTCTATAAAACAATATAAATAATGTTGAACCATAGCTGTAACAATACTCTTGTCAGTATTTCCTACCCTCAATAAAAAAAATTTTTATGTTTCAATCTTACGTGTCTCGTCCATTGTATAATCAGATGTTAACTGGAACTGCAGTTCGGCAGCTGAAGGATTTGGAACATCAATAGAAGGCACTAATCCTATAAAACAATATGAATAATGTTGAACCATAGCTGTAACAATTCTGTTGTCAGTATTTACTACCCTCAATAAAAAAAATTTGTATGTTTTCAATCTTACGTGTCTCGTCCATTATAATCTCAGATGTTGACTGGAACTGCAATTCGGCAGCTGGAGGATTTGGCACATTAACGGAAGGCACTGCTCCTGGTTTCAATAACCACTTTCTGCTACACAGTCCTATGCTATTTTTATAATCACTTGGTACAAAGTGATCGGAGCAAATGTGTACATGTATCACATTGTCCTTGTCAGATAATTTGCAGGCATGTAACCACTGTGCCCGAATGCTCACCTCTTTTGGAAATCTACAAATAATTATTATTTATTCCATCATGCTGTTAACTGCTTGATAATCCAATCATGTGTTACAGTAAATCTAGTGTAATAATGCTATGCAAATAAGTTGAATTAGAGAAAATAAGTATAACGTTTTATAAATACACATTTTACATGTAAGATATTTACTTGTGCATTGCAAAATTTCCATCCTTTGCTGCCTTTTTCTGACACAAAAAACAAATTCGCACCATTGTAAATTTTTTCTTTGGTTTGTCTCACTTGGGACGCTTATAATATGCGTTGTTTACCGTCGCACACACGCACAAATCACGAAAACAGGTTATGTGAAAATCGCGCCTAATGGTGTTTTAAAAAATGTAACCGCATGCGCACAAATCAGCTGGGCCGTTCGCGAGAGAGAGGCTATTATACGTCTGCACCGTAATGTTTGGGCTGACGGTCAACACTCTTCTAGCAATATAGGAGTATTACATATATGGTGAAATTGCACCTTTAAGGGCCTCGCACATGAAATGCATAACAGAGCATAAGCGTATCATAAGGCTCAATGCACACAGGACGCGTCAACGCGTTACGCGTGGCGAATAGCCAATCATTTTTTCGTTTTTATGACAAGAAATAAGAAAGCAAAAAAATGATTGGCTATTCGCCACGCGTAACGCGTTGACGCGTCCTGTGTGCATTGAGCCTAAGGCCTCTGGACCAATGGGAATCTTATGTAAATCAATATGGCGACTTTATGCTGGATGCTCATTGGCCCATCGGTCTTATGTTGTGCTTGTGTTACGTTATGCATTTCATGTGCGAGGCCCTTTATGTGTGCTTATGTTATGTTATGCATTTCATGTGCAAGGCCCTTTAAGCGTAATTCGGAACGCACCCGTGGAATAGAATATGGCAGTGGTGATGGTGGTGAGCTCATAGCAGCTAATGTGCTTTTGATTTCTAGTTTATAGTTAACACACAAGTGTTCGTCGTTGAGCGATCGGAAGTGATTTTTATTATCTAATAAATAAATAACGAACACTACGAGATGAGTTTCTTTAGCAAGGTATTCGGCGGCAAGAAGGAACCGGCTGCCCCGTCAACGGCAGAAGCAATTCAGAAACTACGCGAAACAGAAGATATGTTGCTGAAGAAACAGGAGTTTCTCGAGACCAAAATAGAAAATGAGATGTCGATAGCAAGGAAAAATGCGTCGAAAAACAAACGAGGTATAATCTCACACACCTTCCGCGGTCTTGTATTTCATTCCAATTAGGCTATTATTTCGATTTTAGTATTGATTTCTTGCATTTGTGATTGCTACGTTATACTATTCTTTTTTCTGAATTTGATTAGTTATAGACTTCTTCCACAGACTATCGCCGGTATAATAGTATTAGTATAATACAATGGGTACTTTCTAGCAATGGAACATGGTTATGTATTGTGACACAATTGTATACAGTGTCGATTTGTAGTTGAAATACTGCTTCTGTTGAAGCTAAATGCATTTGACCTCCCATGGATAAATATTGATTATTTGACATTGTTTTCAGAATCGCGCAAAAACTGAGGTTAAGAATGTTTGATAGGAAAAATGGCATCTGCTTCAGTGGTATCAAATGTAAAACTCTGGTATCTGTTAGTAATACAAAATTAGTTACACAGCATTTTAGCTGTGTACGATTGTGTCGACTTATGTTGGATTGTACACTGTGTTACATAATGTTGCTTATGTATATAGCTGGAAAGCACTCTATATGATGAACACATAGGCTGTTTAATTGCAACAGTAGTAACTCACAAATTTTTAGGACAAAGCACATCCTATCCTATAGGTGTCTTATATATAATTTCTGAATTATTTTTTATTTATGTCTATATTAACGATAGAATTGTCAGGTTGACACATTTTTAATCTGATTTTTTATTTGGATTTTGTTATCACAGAAGATTGAGAGTATAAAGAGTTTAGAAGGATTTTTAGGGGAGGAAAATATGTATATTTTTTGAGAATTGCGTTAACAGGCTTTCTACAATAAGCTATTAGTTGATATCATAAGTCATAAGCCATAAGAATTGATCAATCACAGTCGAATATTCTCTTCACATTTGACTGTGATTGGTCTATTTTTATGGCTTATGACTTATGATACTGACTAATAGCTTATTGTAGAAAGCCTATAATGTATAAAGCTCATTCTACAACAAACTATTAGTTGGTGTCATAAGTTATAAGCCATAAGAATTGACTAATCACAGTCGAATGTGAAGAGAATATTTGACTGTGATTGATTAAATCTTATGGCTTACATTTTATAACACTGACTAATAGTTTATTGTAGAATGGGTTTTAATCAGTGCTGTTTAGGCTTAAAACTGAAATATGTCTGTGTTTATGCCTATTGCTATTCTTGTTCCTGACTTTATTGCTGTTTTGTTATAGTTGCAATACTTGATTTTAGGGATGACATTGGTTTGAGATTGTTAAAAGTTTTTGAATGTGTCATTAACTGTTTAAAATCGAGAAATAATTAGTGTACAATTTAAATGAGCAGAAAGAAGTTTTATTTAATGGGCCAAAATAACATTTAGTTGAGCGTCTGATAACACGTCTAAATCTTGAGACTCACAGAAACGAAGTAACAATTTATTTATAAACATGACAGCTGTTTCCATACAACAAATTGCTTTTGTTTTATAAAAGAACTCTATAATACATACAGTAGTTTAAAAGTTTAATCCCAACTTTTCCTTTCATGTCTAAATTATTAATTTTTAACACTTCTTCTTAATTTGACATCTTTGTAAATTTAATTTTCTAAATCAAAACATACGATTTCTTATTTTTGAAAGCAATTTGACAAATCGTTCGCCTGTTAACGCTTTAGTCAATATATCTGCAATCTGTTTATCTGTGGCTTTGTGAACTTGGCACCCAATTTGTAGCAATAATTTTTTTTTATTTTTTTGAAAGATTTTCATATTTAGTTGAATGTAGTACAACTGATTTTGTTTGTAGTAATGAAAAAAAATATGGCGAATTAAAAAATTGTCATCCTCTGACTTTGAAATAAATTAATTTTAATGTTTGTTTCTTATACAGAATCGTTTGTAGTGAATTGTAGTAAAATTATTTCCGTTTGTAGTTGAACCGTTCGCGAGATATAATTATTTAAACAATTTTATAAAAAGTGAATTTTTAAATCTTAAAGATATCTTAAATCCGCGTGCGGGAATCGATTCAGAATCGTTTGCAGTTGTTTGTAGTGATTTTCCCGTCGTTTGTAGTTGAACCGTTTAAAAGTTACAACAATTTGACGATAAACAAATACTGCAACTTTGCCCATTTTAAAGATATCTCAAATCCGCTTGATATGCTTGTTTTAGAATAGATTGTAGTTGTTTGTAGTGATTTTTTCGTCGTTTGTAGTTGAATCGTTTAAAAGTCACAACAATTTGACGATAAACAAATACTGTAACTTTGCCAATTTTCAAGATATCTGAAATCCGCTTGATATGCTTGTTTTAGAATAGATTGTAGTTGTTTGTAGTGATTTTCCCGTCATTTGTAGTTGAATCGTTTAAAAGTCACAACAATTTGATGATAAACAAATATTGCAACTTTGCCAATTTTTAAGTTATCTCAAATTCGCTTGATATGCTTGTTTTAGAATCGATTGTAGTAATTTTGCTTTTATTTGTATTTGAATCGTTTACAAGATGTAATTATTTAAAGATGTATGCTACATATAAACTTAGTCAATTTTAAACACTTCTATAATTGATGAAGTAATAAAAGGTACATTATAAAATTCCGTTCTTAGCGTTGTCTAAAACCGATGACGACGTGACGGAAAATTGATTTTATTGTTTATTTTTTTTTATTTTTTTATTTTTTTGTAATATTTTTTATTTTTATTTTACATTATTTTAGTTTTTAATTTTATTTTTTTTATACTACAGAAATCTTTCAATCAAAACTGTTACGTAAAAAAAGTAGTAAATAAAAAAAATGTTTCAACTAAAAAGAAATTATAAAAAAGAAAATAATTGTTATATAATTAAAAATATATATTTTTTATGTTGTAGAGTCTATAAAAGAAAGAAATTTTTATTCAAACTTGGTCCTTCAGATTCTAACATAAAATAATATGTGAATATAATATTTTTGTAACAATGTTCACGTACTGACTGTTATGATCCGGTTTTGTAGATCATTGTGTTTTTTTCCACTTGCCAGTTAGTCGTTTAACAAACACGTAATAATGTTCATTATGTTCATAATATTCATTAGTATAGATAATGGTAGAAACAAATTTATATGTATATTTACCATAAATTGGTTTATCTGGTATTTCTTCTATTGTAAATTGTCTTCTGCAATTTGAAAAACCATTACGAATTGCAGGCAAAGAGTTTCCAATATCCTCAACGTCTAGAATAATATGGTTACCTTCTGATAAACTTTTGATAATATTAATGCCTTTGCATCGAGAACATTTGATTGTATTAGATTCATAAGTTTCATTTAGAGCTTCTTGCAGACCTGCCATGCCATGTTTATATATTGAGAATGGATTGAGGTGTAAGACTGGCAAAATCTGCGAGTTCTCGTAATCAGCGCATCGAATAGTTTTTTGAAGAGACGGCACGTCACGTAGGATAAACCTTTCTTGTAAATATGAAATATTGATTACGCAATCTAATAATCCATCTTTTATTACCTTAGTTGTGCTTAATATATGTCCTCGCTCTTTGTACAGTTTTGTTGTTACACTTTTTTTTTGTTAGTGTTTGAACAAATTTAGGTAAATAAAAGTTAGAATTTATAAAATATTCAGTATATGAAATACGAAATCATGACATGCAGTTAAGATGATTTGACTAGTTGAATGAAACGCGTACGTTTTTTGCACGCTTACGATTTATTTACAAATATTTATTGGTTTTAAAGAATTTCCGTTCATAAGTAAAGGTATCATTGAAGTGAATTTTGGACATTTGTGAATAATGTCGATGTCAGGACATGCAGCGAGATATTTATCACATTTTTTTTGCTCTATGTAGTTTTGATGTGATTGGAATTGTCATTTTGTTAAGACCTTTTCAGTTTTTGGTCTCGAAAATGATGTTTCAGAAGAAATACTGGTCTGTATAGTCTCAACAGTAGTCTGTTCTGATTGTATTGTTACTCTTTTAACATCTTTTCAGTCTTCCAAATTATAAATGTGAAATTTGTCACATGTATCATTGTTTGTTGATTTTATCGAGTTGTTAATATCTTTGAATTCTCCCATGTCGGTTGTTACTGTTTCAGAAAGTTTTATTGGTGAAAGATCATCACATAATGAATTATTAATTTCAATGCATGAAGACATGTCAAAGAAATTGGAATTATCAGAAGAATCTTCAAGCTTAGATGATTCTTGAACAATAGGGTCTCTTACTACAGGCATTACTTGCGTAATCTTTGGAGAGTTTTTCTTAGAGTTTTTTTCTGGAGCATTTACTAACTTATTTGTACCCATCAAAGATTTTAGGTGAATAACCAAATATTTATCCATTCTAATGGCCTTTCCTTTTTTAAATATTAAGTACTTAAGTTTGCGAAAGTACTCTTCACTTAGAACCGAACTTGCTACATGTTTATCACCTAACTCTACAAGAGAGTTTGATTGATTGTTGGTCATTATGGCTGTCCACAAAACGAAATGTTTGGATAATTTAAATAGACGCAAACCGAAATCAGGACAATGGTAAGGATTTAATCGACCTTTAAGGTTATCAATGCTGCCAATTTTTATTTTTTCCATAATTATTATATATCAATTGCGTTGCTTGATTGTAAAATTAGCTTATTGTCAAAGTCATCAAAACGTTCCAGCAACTCGCGATTATATTGTTTTCAGGATTTCTGAGCACATTGTTAGGGAGGTTATACATTTTTAAATGATTTACAACTCTGTTGTGAGCAGCAACGCAATGACTTTCTTTATCATAAATGTCTTCATGACTTGCAAAAGCTATTGATAGGATATTTGTGCAAATTTGAACGAAATCGTCAATTTCTGTGCATGTACTAAGAAGGCCGACGCAACGTAAATAAAAGTCTTTTTTATAAGGAGATTCATGATCAAAACAGCTCCAACGCGTAACTAATTTAATTATTAGATATGCAATAACAATACGAATGATACAGCGAGGATATTGAACACGCATGGATGAGTTATTATGTAAGATGATACAGTTCTCAATGTACATCTTAAGATCTCTATTGTTGAATGCTAAAGAAGTTGTATTTAGGAGCGTTAATGAATAATCAACGACTATTTGTTTCGGAGTTGATCCCCCAGAACGCAACCACTCTCGCATCCAATATGTTAATGTGTTAGTATCATGTTTTTCCAAAATTAATTGAAATAAAGGTAGGATTTTTTTACGATAACTGTAAATAGCTTGGTAGAGGTAAACAATTCGTTTTGAGGCGTCCGGTTTTGGAATTTGTTTTATTAATACACCCGTTGCATCAATGCTAATACTAACACTATCATCTTCATTTTGAAACTTTTTATATAGAAAAAGCTGCGTAGGAGTCCAATACATCAGATAAAAGTTGTCAAGCCCAATTTTGTAAATGTAACTATTGAATTTTTGGCTGTACTCCATGTCCCACACTGAGGCAAGAGCTGTTTTACTTTTAAATAATTGTAATTTTTTGTTTTTAAATTCTTGTTTTGCTTTACGTGCGACGTCTTCTGAAGGTTGGCTGATACAACATCTCCAAAGTTTATTAATCTGTTGCTTTATTTCGTTGCCAAGCGTAAGTAGTTGTACTCTGCAATTCTTTTCTGATACGCATGCGTCTATCACCACATATTTGGCGTTTTTTATCATGCGCTATTCTACGAGAATTGAAAGTGGAAATATATAAGGTCGGGCCATCCTCAATTGGTTTGCTTTGACAATAAACATTAATAAACAAAAATATCTTACCAGGATTTCGATTAATTTGCGCATTTTTAAAGGAGTAGGGACAAGGTAATTTTAAATGACTCCACAAAATATTGTAGAGTGCGTCAGTCTAGCCAATAACAAGTACCTCGTATTTGTTACGTTGTTTATAATTTACAACATGTGATTTCAGAGTGTTCCATTCATTTTTTGAAATTGAAATTGTTTTGCGCAAAGGTGGTAATACGCAATTAATTTCACCCGAACTAATTCGACTAATTCATTGAATCATTTCGCGAATCTTCTAATGTTGTACCGATATTACTTTCATTTTTGGAAGAGTCGCACATTTTGACTCCGTGTATTTGGTTAAAAATGTCATTTCTTTTTTTTAATAAATAAAGGTAAATATAATTTTTTGACATTTTATTCTGCATTGCCTCAACCGCCTTTTGCCAAATATCATCTGTCCATGGCAAAAGTTCACGTGTATTATAAAGAAATCATAAATCCTTGAGAGTTTCGTAAATTTGGTTGGGCAAATTTACTGGTTTTTGAGGCATTTTTATATTTTTCCCAAAACTCTAACTCAATGTAAGTTGCTTAAAGATGCTCGAAGAATAGTAAAGCGCAAGGCAAGAGTTATCTCCTTTATATAGCGGTGGGCTTCTCTTTTTTTCTTACTCCTTGCCCCACGCCGCTGCCGCCGCGAACAAATACCAGTGATTGGTGCGTTACTCTCTCCACGTACTGCTGCAGTGGCGCCTTGGTTGTGGAGGTGCAATCTCAGAGTTAGGATAGTTTACAATATACAAGGTGGTCCACTTAAATCGACCATCTTAAATGTCTTGCTTTTTTTTAGATGATAGGAAGAAATATTTTGATAAAAGCTTTTAGATAAAAGTTGCTTAAAGAAGGATGAGATGTAATACTTGATTTAATTTTAAGTATACGTACTAAGGTTATATAAAAGTCAATTTTATTTGTCTATATGGAATCATCTTAATTTTTTTTATATAAAACGATTACTCGTGATATTTTGCATAAAAAATTATAGGCATACAATGGTCAAAAATTCAATAGTTTACGAGATATTTTATACTTTAATTCGACATAATTTTGCCTAAATTGTTAAATATCTTGAAAAAAAATATTTATTTTTAGATTATTTTATTGTAGTATTTTTATGCATAGAATAATAAAAAAAGTTAAGTGTAAAAAATACACAATTATCTTTAAGAAAAAATATGAATTTGCAGCAAATAGTTACATATTTTTTTAAAAAAACAACTATATATTTTTTACACTAATAGATTTTTTTTTAATATTCTGTAAAATTATTGTAGGGTTAATTTGTATAATTATCTTGAATGCGTTGTGTGAAGTTATCCGTCGATATGATTCTCGCTCTTCGAGCAAGCGAAGACGGTGTTAGAAAGCGTCGTTTAGCAACGAATGTAAACTATTGAAAAGAGAGAGTTTGAGTTTGTTTTGATCTGATCTGCGAGTGAGACACAATAAATTTTAATTACATTTATGCTTGTATTCTTTCCTTTCAAATATTCTACATATTTTTTGGGGGCTCGTCCAGTCGAATTACATAAGGAATACAAGAGATACAAGCGAAATTACGAGTCTAATTGTGAGTGAATCATCAGTGCAATAAAAGTGTATCAGTAAAGAAGAAATAAAGAAGTATACAGACAGCGAAGGTGACTCGCACCAGAAATTACAAGACGAAGACGTGATTTAAGACGTATTATTCTGATGATGTCGACACCAGGCCCTAGTGTGTTGGACGACGATCTAAGTGCTAAGTTAGCAGAGATGACGATGGTAAAATTAAAAGACGAATTAAAAAAACGACGATTGAAGACAACGGGACCCAAGAACGAGCTTGTTCTAAGATTGGCAGCAATTATGAGCGTGGAACGCGAACATGGTGGACGACAACATGTAGACAAAGATGAAGAGGAAAACGTGCAGCAGCAAGATGATGTGAGTGAAAGCATTTCTAGTTCAAGCGACGAAGAAGACGTACTGGTGACTGATCAAAGACATAATGGTGCGAGAAGATCCAGAAGAAACTATTTGTTAACATTCAGAGACGTAGAAGAGTCGATGGAAACTTTTAGTGGAGACGACAAGGTCGACGTAAAGAGGTGGCTTAAAGACTTTGAAGAAATGGCGGTATTATGCGAATGGTCTGATATACAGAAGGTGGCGTACGCAAAGCGACTTCTTCGTGGTTCGGCAAAATTATTTGTGAACTATGAAAAATGTACAAAGACGTGGAAAAAACTACGGAGAGCATTAACGGAGGAAATTCATGGACGCTGTTGACAGTCACGCAGTGCACCAAGAATTGATGCGACGAAAGAAAAAATCAGATGAATCGTATCAAGCATACATTTATAAGATGCTCGAAATCGCGGCGCAAGCAGACGTTGATACAAAGTCGGTGATCCAGTACATTATCGAGGGTATTCAAGACGAACCCGTTAACAAAACGGTGTTACATGGAGCGAAGACGATATGAGAGCTGAAGGAGAGGTTCATTCTGTACGAGGCCATACGAAAAGAAGGAGAGTCAAAAACGAGGCAGCAAAAGACGGAAGAGAATAAAAAGAAAAAGACGATTCGAGACGACATGAACATCACGACATCCACGGAAACGAAGAGATGCTTCAACTGCGGTAGAAAAGATCACGTAAGCAAAGAATGTCCGTCAAAAGACAAAGGTGTAAAATGTTTTAAATGTAATGAATTCGGTCATATCGCGAAATCATGTAAAGAAACGGTCGATACACAGAAGAAAGTTGCGCATGTAATTTCCGATAATCTGCGTCAGAAACAGTCAAAACAAGTAAAAATTGCGAATCGGGAATTCACTAGTATAATAGATACGGGAAGTGACATAAGTATAATGAATCGTGAATGCTATGAAAAATTAAGTTGTCCAGAGTTACAAAATAAAATAGTTTTTATCGGTTTAGGAGCACTGAATAATCAGACACACGGGTCGTTTGTAACAAATGTTATTATTGATGACGAAACATATGAAATCTTATTTCACGTCGTGGATAATCATATAATGAAGAACGCAATTTTAATCGGAACTGATTTTTTGAATCAGGTTGAATTACATTCTATAGGAGGACAGATTACAATTTGTAAAATTATTTCAAATTTACCAGAGATATTAAAGATAGATGTAGAAGAAATAAACAATTCAAATGACTTTTCGTACATCAGTGAAAAACATATCCGACAAAAAATAGAAACAATTGCTCAAAATTATAAACCAAAAAAGACACGAGAAATTGGTATTGAAATGACTCTGATTTTAAAAGATGACGTTCCGATTTATCAAAGGCCACGTAGACTGTCTCAACCTGAAAAAGAAGAGGTAGATAGGCAATTAAAAATATGGTTAAATAACGGTATTATCAGGCCATCTATTTCAGAGTATGCAAGTCCGATCGTGTTAGTTAAGAAGAAAAATGGTGATACGAGAATTTGTGTAGACTATAGAAAGCTGAATGATAAAATAGTAAAAGATATCCACTGCCGTTAATTGAGGATCAAATAGATCGTTTGCAGGGTGCTGGGATTTACAGTGCTCTTGATCTTGAAAATGGATTCTTTCATGTTAAAGTAGCTGAAGGAAGTAGAAAGTATACTTCATTTATTGTGCCAAATGGCCAATATGAATTTATACGAATGCCGTTTGGGCTTTGCAATTCCCCGGCGGTATTCCAAAAATTCGTGAATGCCGTGTTTAAGGACTTAATAAATGAAGGAACTGTATTAACTTATCTAGATGATCTAATTATTCCCTCGCAAAACATTGAGCAAGCAATTGACGATTTAAAGCGTGTATTAGAAGTAGCAAGTCAAGCCGGACTGATTCTTAACTGGCGAAAATGTCGTTTTATTCAAACAAAGATCGAGTATTTGGGGCATATTATAGAAGGCGGAATGATACGGCCTTCCGAACATAAGACTAATGCGGTAATGAAATTTCCAATCCCACAATGCGTACGTGACATTCAAAGTTTTCTCGGGCTTACTGGTTATTTTAGGAAATTTATTTTTCGATATTCGATGATAGCTAGGCCGCTGATAAACCTTTTGAAAAATAATACCAAATTTCAGTTTGGACAAGACGAGATACAAGCGTTTCAAAGTTTAAAGTATGCGTTAAGTAATAAACCTGTTTTAAAACTTTATAAACAAGGAGCCGAAACGGAGTTACACACGGACGCATCAAAGTTCGGTTATGGTGCGATTTTGATGCAGCGGGATCACGCGGATAATAATTTTCATCCGATATATTATATGAGTGGAAAGACCACTCCCGCGGAGGAAAAATATATTAGCTACGAGTTAGAAGTACTTGCAATTATTAAGGCATTAAAGAAATTTAGGATATATTTGTTGGGAATTCCTTTTAAAATTATTACTGATTGCAAGGCATTTACTCTAACGATGAATAAGAAAGATCTAGGCGTGCGTGTGGCTCGGTGGGCTCTAACGTTAGAAGAATATAATTATAAGATTCAACACAGGACAGCGAAAAGTATGACGCATGTAGATGCATTAAGCCGACATCCTCTTCCAGAAATCTTACTTATAAATGAATGTAACGACAGTCTGATCGCTAGGTTTAAGAAGGCACAAAATAGCGATAAAGATTTACAGCGAATCAGAGAATTAGCAGCACGAGATGAAACCGACGGTTATATATTAAAGAATGATTTATTATATCGAAATGAAGGTGATGATTTATTACTTATTGTACCAAAAATGTTACAAAACACGATAATTAGACAAGCACATGATCAGGGACATTTTAGTATTAGTAAGACAGAAGCAATTATACGAAAAAATTATTGGTTTAAAGAGATGCGTCCAAAGATTAAAAAAATAATAGCGGGTTGTATAAATTGTATTTTAGCCGAGCGGAAGTATGGTCGACAAGAAGGGTTCTTGCATGCGATTAATAAAGGAGATGGACCGTTGGATACGTACCATGTAAATCATTTGGGCCCGATGCCCAGTACAAAAAAAAGTTATCGGCATATTTTTGTAGTAATAGATGCATTTAGTAAGTTTATTTGGCTATATGCTACTAGATCGACTGACACTGCTGAAGTTATAGATCGGTTACGAAAACAATCTACGTTGTTCGGAAATCCGCGAAGAATTGTTTCGGATTATGGCACCGCTTTTACTTCAGGCGCTTTTAAAGAATATTGTAATGACGAAAAAATTCAACATATCCTTACTTCGATAGGGATACCTAGAGGAAACGGGCAGGTAGAGAGAGTGAACCGTACGCTTATACCGCTTTTAACAAAATTATCTACGCCGAAAACAGATGAATGGTTTAAGTTTTTAACAATCGCGCAGAGATATTTAAATGCAACGCCGAGTCGAAGTACCGATCGAACGCCATTTCAGTTAATGTTTGGAGTTCATATGCGATTAAAAGAGGATCCACAAATACGGGAAATGATCGAAGATGAATGGATAAAGA
Organism: Solenopsis invicta; assembly: GCF_016802725.1. Lineage (NCBI taxonomy): Eukaryota > Metazoa > Arthropoda > Insecta > Hymenoptera > Formicidae > Solenopsis > Solenopsis invicta. Next base: position 223,745 of record NW_024105284.1, read on the forward strand.
TGTGTGAAGAAGGACGTGATAATATTCGTAGAGAAGCCAAAAAGAAAATCGCGAAAATTCAACAGGAAAATGCAAAAAGTTATAATAAAAAAAGAAAAGAAGCGCGATTATATAAAGAAGGAGATCTTGTTGCGATTAAGAGAACGCAGTTAGGTCCAGGTATTAAATTTAAAAATAAATTTTTAGGTCCGTATCGCGTAATTAAAATTATGCGTAATGATAGATACGTGGTATCAAAAGTCGGTGATCATGAAGGTCCACGCGAAACGTCGACGGCAGCTGATTGTATGAAACTTTGGATACCTGACGATTATGATATTGATGTTATGACTAGCGAAAATGAAATCGAAAATTAAAAGAGCGATAGAAATTAAATTAGAAATAAACATGCTAAATGTGAAAATTTAAACTAAAATTGTAACTAAAACTGAATTGTAAGCATTCGAGGACGAATGCCTTTCAGGAATGGCCGAGTTGTAGGGTTAATTTGTATAATTATCTTGAATGCGTTGTGTGAAGTTATCCGTCGATATGATTCTCGCTCTTCGAGCAAGCGAAGACGGCGTTAGAAAGCGTCGTTTAGCAACGAATGTAAACTATTGAAAAGAGAGAGTTTGAGTTTGTTTTGATCTGATCTGCGAGTGAGACACAATAAATTTTAATTACATTTATGCTTGTATTCTTTCCTTTCAAATATTCTACATTATTAAGGTTATATAATCGAAAAATGAATATTTTACAAGATATTTAATAATTTAAGCAAAAATATATCAAATTAAAATATAAAATGTTTCATAAATTATTGAATTTTCTGCCATTCTACAAACGACGAGAAAATCACTACAAACAATTACAATCGATTCTAAAACAAGCATATCAAGCGGATTTGAGATATCTTAAAAATTGGCAAAGTTGCAGTATTTGTTTATCGTCAAATTGTTGTGACTTTTAAACAGTTCAACTACAAACAACGTGAAAATTACTACAAACAACTACAATCTATTCTAAAACAAGAATATCAAACGGATTTAAGATATCTTAAAAATTGGCAAAGTTGCAATATTTGTTTATTGTCAAATTGTTGTGATTTTTAAACGGTTCAACTACAAACGACGGGAAAATTATTACAAACAACTGCAAACGATTCTGAATCGATTCCCGCACGCGGATTTGAGATATCTTTAAGATTTAAAAATTTACTTTATATAAAATTGTTTAAATAATTATATCTTGCGAACGGTTCAACTACAAACGAAAGTAATTTTACTACAATTCACTACAAACGATTCTGTACAAGAAACAAACGTTAAAATTGATTCATTTTAAAGTCGGAGGATGACATTTTTTTAATTTGCCATATTTTTTTTTTATTACTACGAACAAAATCAGTTTTCTACTACATTCAACTACATATGAAAATCTTTCAAAAAGAATAAAAGAAAATTATTGTTGCAAGTGGGGTACCAAGTTTACAAAGCCTTTATCTGTGGGAACATATACAACATTTAATTTTTTTTTACTACACAAATTTTAGCGTTTTGGAATGTAGCAGGGATAGCCAACAAAAGGGAAGATTTTTGGAAGGAAGTTAAGAAATGGGATATAATCATAATGAGACGTGGTTAGATGAAAGGGGGTGGATAGCAAGGGTGGAGAGCAAGGGATTTCTTTCCAAGGAGATATAGATGGGAAGTGCAGGTAGGGAAAAGAAAGAACAAAAAAGGAAGAGCGAAAGGAGGTATGGTACTGGGGATAAGGAAGGGCATTAAAGTGAGAAAAGTGGAAGCGGGGAAAGAAGGAATGATATAGGTGATAGTGGAAATGAACAAAGAGAAGTGGAGATTAGTGGGAGTATATATTAATGGGGATATGGGAAGAAAGTTGGAGTGTATGAAGGAATGGATGGAGGAGGAAGACGGAGTGAGGACTTTAATAGATGGAGATTTCAATGCCAAAACTGGAGAGGATGGGGGGGGAGTAGATGAACAGAATTGGGAGGAGGTGGAGGGGAAGATCAAAGGACAAGAAGATGAACAAGGAGAGGAGAGTGTTGGTAGGAAGGATGGAGGAGGTGGGGTGGGCGATTTTTAATGGGAATATAGAAGGGGCTTGGCAGGGAGAGTGGACTTTTACTGGGGGAAGGGGGGAATCAGTCATAGATTATGTGGTGGGAAGTGTGGAGACCAAGGAGATAGTTAATAAAATGGTGATAGAAGATTGCGTGGATTCCGATTATCACCCCTTGGTAGTGTGGATCGGAGAAATGAGGGGGATCAATTTGAAGGGGGAGGGAAGAAATATCGGAAGAAGAAGATGGGTATGGTCGGAGAAGGGAATAAAAGATTTTAGAGAGGCGCTAGGAGAGCTACCAGCAGGCGAAGGGGAGGTAGAGAGAATGTGGGAGGAAATGAAAGGGCAGGTATTGGAGATTTTGAAGAGGAGTAATAAAGAGAAAGGGGGGATAGTAAGAAGAGGCTGGTGGGACGAGAAATGTAGGATAAAAAAGAGAGAGTTGAGAAGGGCACTGAGAAGGTGGATAGGAGGGGAAGGGGATAGACAGGGGTACAAAAAGAAAAGGTTAGAGTATAGGAAGCTGATCGAGAGGAAGAAGAAGGAGGAGAATGAGAAGTGGGAAAAAAAGTTGAGGGAGATAAAAACGGAAAATCAGGTGTGGGAAATGGTAAGTAAAACTAGGAGGAGAAGAAGAGTGAATGAGGGGATTAAAATGGAGGAATGGAATGAATATTTTAGGGACTTGTTGGAGGGAGTAAATGGGAGAGTAAGGAGAGGCGCGGAAAGGGGAAGGGGATGAGACCAGGAGGAGGGGCTAGCGCGGGAGAAGATAAAGAGAGTGCTGTCGGGAATGAAGGACAAAAAAGCAGCAGGGGCGGATTCCGGTTGAAATGTGGAAATACGGGGGGGGGGAGATGGAGCGATGGGTTTGGGGAATATGTGACAGGATTTGGAGGGGCGAAGGATGGATTGAGGAGTGGAGTGATGGGGTAATTGTTCCGATCGTGAAAAAGGGGAAGGGGATAAGCGTGGAGAAGTACAGAGGAGTGTTGCTGACGTCATCGCTTTATAAAGTGTATGCGACGGTGCTAGCGAACAGGTTGAAGGAAGAGGTAGAAAAAAAGGGTTGATTCCACAGAACCAAACCGGGTTCCGAAAGAGTTTAAGGACGATAGATAACATCTACGTGTTAAACTATCTGATAAACAGGCAGGTCAGCAAGTCGGGAGGGAAAATGGTCGCGCTCTTTGTGGATCTAAGGGCCGCGTTTGATTGTGTGGATAGAGGGATATTGGCAAAGGCAATGAGGGATAGAGGGGTTAGAGAGGGGCTGATGATAAGATGCGAGGATGTGCTCAGGGAAACAAGGAACCGGGAGAGAGTAGGGGAAAATTTTTGAGAGTTCTGGAAGGGGGTGAGACAGGGGTGTCCTCTGAGTCCGACCTTATTCAACCTGTTAACGGCGGACCTGGAGCAAGTGATGAGAAAAGGTGGTGGGGGGGGGGGAGTTAAACTGGGGGAAGAAAAAGTTTACTCTTTGTCGTATGCAGACGATATGGTGCTGTTGGCGGAGGAGGCGGATGATATGAGAAGCATTCTGGTTAGATTGGAGAGGTACTTAGATGGAAAAGGACTGGAACTCAATGTAGGCAAGACGAGGATGATGAGGTTTAGGAAAGGGGGAGGGGAGGAAAAGGAAAGTGAATTGGAGGTAAAAGGGAAAGGCAATAGAGGAAGTAAAAGGAGTTTTCCTACCTGGGTTACGTAATGCAAGGCAATGGAGGGCAGGGGGCACAGGTGAGGGAAAGGTTAAGGAGAGGAGCAGCAGTAATGGGAAAAGTATGGGGAATTGGGAAAAGAAGGTTTAAGGAGGACTGAGGTAGACTGTGCTGGCTATTTGACATGCTGGTATGGCCGGTGATAGGTTATGGGGTAGAAATATGGAGATGGAAGGAGAGGGAAGCATTAGAAAGACTACATGAAAGATTCCTGAAATGGGTGATGGGGCTAAATTAGGGGACCCCGGAGTACATGGTAAGGGAAGAACTACAGAGAGGAAAGGGCGGGAATAAGGGCAATAGGGTTTGAAAAAAGGTTCGAGGAAGGAAGAGGAAGCGAACTAGCAAAGAGGTATTAGGAGGAATTGAAAACAAGAAGTAGAGGAAAGAAAAGTATCTCAGAATGGGAGGAGGAAAGAAGGGGATTTTTTGGGATGAGAAGAGTGGGGGATGGGTGGGATATAGTGGGGAGTAATATGGAGGGTCTGATTAAGAGGGAGAGAGAGATGCAAAGGGAGGAAAGATGGGAGAGAATAATGAAGACGAAGGGTAATAGGAAATATAAATGGATTAAGGGGATTCCGGGGTATTTAAAAAAAGGGTGGGAAGAGAGTAGGTGGCAAAGGGTGGCGAGATTTAGGTTAGGGAACGGGATGAGGGGTAACAGACACTGGGAGGAGGAAGAGCGTAATAGGTGCAGGATGTGTGAACGTATGAACGAAACGTGGGAGCATGTGTGGGAGGAATGTGTGAGTTGAGGGCATGGGAAAGGATGGCAGGAGATGAGGGGGATTGTGTTAGGAGAGGATGGGGAGGGAGAAGAATGGTTGAGGAAGTTGGAAGTATTGAGGGGAGAGAATGGGCGTGAGGGGGGGGGGGAATGGGTGGATGAAGATTTGAATGAGTGAGTGAAAGAGGGGATGATTGAAAAGGGCTCACAAGAAACACCGGAAGCGGAGGTCCCGATAGGTTAGGTAGGATTGCGGCGTGTGTGTGTGCGTGCGTGCGTGCGCGTGTGTGCGTGCGCGTGCGCGTGTGCGTGCGCGTGTGCGTGTGTACATAGTAGGAGAGATAGGATAGATTTAAGTGTAGATTGCGGCGTCCTAGTTCGTAAGCTAAGTAAGTTGGTTGGTAAAGAATAATTGTACGGAGATGTAACCCTAAGGGGAGGCAATAAATTATCTATCTACTACACAAATTTTTAAGAAAATTATATTTAATATCAATATATTTTAGTTTACGATGTTGTTTCTATTTATTTTTTAAATGTATGCAAGATTGATTATCTTCAAAAACAGTAATTGGTTTGTCACACTCAAGTCCAAAATTGCGTAACAATTTAATAAACCGTAGAATGTCTATCACGGCTGTAGCCAAGGCCACATATGCAGACAATGCTATTGTTGTTTGTTTTCTTGTTATCTAGGACATCGTGGTTTCATAAACTCGAAATTAATATCCAGTAACAGATTTCCAATCGCTATCACTGGCCCAATCTGCCTCCACGTACGCAAGTAGAGGGATATTATTTCTCTTCTTAGATAGAAACAACCCATATTTCAGTGTTCCATTAATGTAACGTAGAATTTGTTTTAGACCAATCCGGTGACTTTCTGTTGCACAATTCTGAAAACAAATAACATAATTAATTGCTGAACTAATGTCCGGACGTGTGTATAACATCAGATACCTCAGATATTCGATGAATTCTTGATAAGGCTTTTTTCAATAATACACTTGACTTTTTCATGACCTTTTTTCTGTCTTTTTTGTACTTCCGTCGGTGATTTAACTGGTTTGCACTCAGTCATGTTAAACCATGACATCTAACATTCTCTCTATGAAAGCTTTTTAACTTAAGAATATGCCATTATGCTGAATTTCAATCTTTATTTCTAGATAATTATGTAGCTCTTTCATGTCTGTAATAAGAAACTCGTGCATTAGTATATCTCTTAATTTTTTAAATTTATGTTTATTATCTGCTGCAATAATAATATTGTCCACATAAAGTAAAAAAAAGAGCTTGTTTTGTTTCCATATTTGACAGTATAAATACATATCGCTTTTTGAACGTTTAAGATTAAGACCTTAAACAAATTTGTCAAATCTTGCATTCCACGCCTATGGCGCCTGCTTCAGTCCATAGAGAGACTTGTTTAGTTTGCAAACTAATCCATTTGGTTTTTCAAGACCTTGAGGTTTCTTCATATAAATTTTCTCTTCTATAATTCTGTGCAAAAAAGCATTTTTGACGTCCAGCTGTCTTATAAACAAATTGTTTTGATTGATAATTGAGAAAAGAGTTCTAACCGTTGTAATATGTGCAACTGGTGTCTAAGTTTCCACATAATCGAATTCTTTTCTCTGAGCACATTCTTTAACTACAAGACGAACCTTATAACGCTGAACATTGCAATTTCTTCTTGCTTTATATTAGAATTCTTTATCTTTTTTTGTTTAATATTATTGTAATCTTCTGATACGTCATTGACAAAAGCTTCAGGATTTAAAGCTATTCCAATATATCCATCATAATATTTAAGTTATTTAAGTTTATTCTTTAGTTTTGTACTGCGTCTAAGTTCTTCATTTTTTTGTTCTTTTTTTCTCTAAATTACAGATTTTTGTTTATGAACAATTTTTTTTATTTGCACTTTTGAAAGAATTATTTTCTTCAGAAGAAAGCGAGTTTTCAGAACTACTTAAATTCATTTTTGTTTTGTCTCTTGAAATTCTGCTTTCTTATTTGGATGTTTTGTTGAATTCATCTTGTTATCTTTATGTTCTATTTGACTGTTAGTATAAAAATTTTTATTTCCATCAAGAACAAATCTTATTTCATTGAAGATTATATCATGTCCTAAAATGATCCTCTTCTCTTCCGGACACTACAAACGATATCTGTTCGGACCATATCTAACCATACGACACTTCTTTGATCTTGAATTAAATTTTCCATCAATTAATTTTTTGGGTAAACGCAAATAGGCAAAACATTTGAAAATTCTTAATTTCTGAACATTCGATTTTTCTCCATACCATAACTCGGCCAGAACTTTTTCTTTAACAGCTTTTGTTGGACTTTGATTAATCAAAAAATACTACCGTTTGAACAACTTCTGTCCAGAACCTTTTGCTCACCTTTGAGTTTAAAAGCATACAACATGCTCTTTCCGTGATAGTACAATTTATCCGTTTTGCTACTCCATTTTGCTGTGGTGTATATCTAATTGTAAATTTGTATTGAATTCCTTGACTAGCGCAGAAATTCTTTATTTCTGTAGAAAGATATTCTCGTCCGTTATCGCATTTTAATCTGCTGAGCTTTGATTGAAATGTGTTTTGGCCATTGCATGATAAAGCCTGAAATACTTGAAAACTTTATTCTTCTCTCGAAGAGTATACACAACTGTTTCGGTGTGTCCGTTTCCTTCAATTCGATTGTCCGCGTTACCGGCTTTTAATATAATCAGTTAAATCGTGTTTTACGAGTAAAGTTTCCATGTGAAATTTGCAATTGCTAAAGTTGGTCCCATCGGAGAGAGGAACTTTATATTTGTCTTCTTCCGCCAACATGTTACACTAAACTGCACACATAAAACAAGCTATTTCCGGAACACACGCACAAATTAACACTATTATTTTTACTCGCGTTGTACTCTGGGCCCATAACCTGAGAAATAATTGGTGTACAATTTGAATGGGTAGAAAAAATTTTTATTTAAAGAATCAAAATAACATTCAGTTAAGCGTCTGATAACACGTTTAAATCTTGAGACTGACAGAAACGATTTATTTATAAACATGACAGTTGTTTCCATACAACAAATTGCTTTTGTTTTATAAATAATTCTCTATAATACATACAGTACTTTAAAAGTTTAATCCCAGCTTTTTTTATGTCTAAATTATTCATTTAACAAAAAATTATTCTTTTTTTGTATTATTATTAAGATACTGTTACTTATATTATACTTAACTATGAAATATGTTATATTCGGTTGTAGGAAAAGTCATGACGTATTTTCGCAACAGAGGGCTCTAGTTTATTTTTAGAAGTACTACTGAAATCTACGAAATGATACTGTGAAATCTACTGAAATAATACTGTAACTTTCAAGCGTCATAACTCGGAAAATCTTTAATGAAAATAAACTTATTTATAGCATTTTGAAAACCTCTCGAAATCGACTATAAGAAAATGCAATAAAAAATATAGAATGTTAAGAAAGTACCGATATCCTTTAATGAGGGAACTACCGATACTCTAATATTGTATCTTTTATTGCATATTCTTGTAGTTTATTTCGAGATTTTTCCAAAACACTACAAGAAAGTTTATTTTTGTTGAGTACTTTCCGAGTTGTGACGCTTGAAAGTTACAGTACACCGTAGCTTTCAAGCCTCAAACTTGGAAAGTACTCAACGAAAATAAACTTTCTTGTAGTGTTTTGTAAAGGTCTCGAGATAAGCTACGAGAATATGTAATAAAAAGTAGGCAGTTTTATTAAAAAAATTGAAGGTGACCTTTACGTGTCCTTCAAGCAACTATTCAAGGTCAAATTAATGACACCATCTTATGTTCCCTTCGAAATCATACAACTTTTGTCTGAAATATTTTTGTCTACTGGGTTTAGTTTTTGAGATATTTGGCTGGATTATTTAAAATGGGACACCCTGTATATTTGGCTAATATTTATAAAAAATGTCTTCAGATGTGGTAATATATTTGTGTTATGATTAATTTATGGCATTTTTAGACTGTACATCAATTATGAATATTAGTTGCAACCTCTTTTTTTATATTGCTTAAAATATGAAAAGCTTATAAAATAAATATTAATTTCAATTCTTATGTAATAAATAAATAGAAAAATTATTTAATTCTGTAGGTCCATTTGAAAATAGTAAAATGCTTTGTGCAAACCGACTGTTTTATTATTTCAAATATTTCACAGTTTTATACAGTAACAGTTTTATTAGCATCTTGAAATTTTTATTACACATCTTTCAAACTTTTATCTAATTATAAGTATCAGTAGGATAAAAAAATTTAGGTACAAAAAAAAGGTTTTATTTTTTGAAAAATAAGATTTTTAACTTATTTATTTTTCAAAAATTTAACTTTTCTCGAATTATCAACAAATACTTGTAGATAATTTTAAAAATAAGTAAAAACTTTTTTTAAAGATTTAGTGAAACATTTCTAAGACGGATTGTAGGATTCTACAGCAATTCGACAAAATGCGATTCTTTTGTATCGTGTAAAATTAAACTAAATTATCACTGATGAACAAGACAAAGTTAAAAAGTGACTCCTTATCATTATATGAAAAATTAAGTTTATATGTAGAAAGTCAGCCAATGTATGTACAAGGGCATCTTTTCTTCTGTGCTATGTGCAAAGCCTGAGCGCGCGAATTTTAGCCGTTACAATTAGATAGTTTTAATAATTTATGATTTAAAAAGTATTATAGCCTTGAGATTTTTAATTGTATTAGGATTTTTGACTTAGAATATTCCGAAAACTTTGCTCATATAAAAAATCTGTGCTAATTCTGGGACACCGTGTATACAGAGTGACCCAGAAAATCTGCCTATACCCTCATGGGTTGATGGAGCAAGTGAAACTGAGAAGTAGTCTTTTATCATTTTTCAAAATTTGCAATAGTTACCGAGAAAGAAATTAATAAAGTCGGCAAATGAGCACGTACTTTTTCTACGCACACGGAAACTGCCTGTCGGTCGCGAAACTATAGGCAACCGCGGCAAGCGGCACGGTGAGAAGAGAGATGCAGTAATGGCTGTCTTATCCGCCTCACCGTGCCGCCTACCGCGGCTGCCTATAGTTTGGCGACCGACGGTCGGTCTCCGCGTGCGGTGGGTAGGGAAAGTACATGCTTATTTGCCGACTTTATTAATTTTTATCTCGGTATAACTATTACGAATTTTGAAAAATGATAAAGGACTTTTTTTTCAGTTTCACTTGCTCTGTCAACCCATGGGAGTATGGGCAGATTTTCTCTATCTTGTATATAAAAGTACAATTTTACGAGGTATGTTCAAAAAGTATCGCGAATTTTGTGTTTTTTCAAAAATTATTTATTTATTCATGAATATCTATTTTGTCCCCTTCAAAGTAATCCCCATGAGATATTATACACTTGTGCCAACGGTTTTTCCAATCTTCGAAGCACTTCAAAAAATCATTTTTTTTTATCTTGTTCAGCTCCTCCTTCGATGCCGTCTTTATCTCGTCAAGCGTAGCGTAACGTCGTCCTTTCATGGGCCTCTTCAGTTTAGGGAACAAGAAAAAGTCACAGGGGGCCAGATCTGGGGAATACGGTGGCTGCGGCATCATTAGTGTGTTGTTTTTGGCCAAAAAGTCGCGCACAAGCAACGATGTGTGAGCAGGGGCGTTATCGTGGTGCAAAAGCCAATTTTTGTTCTTCCACAAATCCGGGCGTTTCTGGCGGATTGCTTCGCGCAAATTGCGCATAACTTGCAGGTAATATTCCTTATTGACCGTTCTACCCTGTGGCAAGAACTCATGATGCACCACGCCCCTGCAATCGAAGAAAACTATCAGCAAAACTTTCACATTCGACCGAACTTGGCGCGCTTTTTTCGGTCTTGGTTCGTGCGGCAGCTTCCATTGAGATGATTGAGCTTTGGTTTCCACGTCATAACCATAAACACACGATTCGTCACCAGTTATGACCCTCTGGAGCAAATTTGGTTCGTCGCGGACAGAGTCCAACATCTCATTAGCAATGTTCATGCGATGCTGTTTTTGGTCGCAATTGAGCAATTTTGGTACGAATTTCGCGGCGACCCGTCTCATGCCCAAATCATTGATAAAAATCGAATGGCACGAGCCAATCGATATGTTTAGGTCCTCAGCAACTTCTCTAACGGTGATTCGACGATTGGCCAATACCATTTTCTCCACTTCATTAATTTTTTCGTCTGTTGGTGAAGTGCTCGGGCGTCCGGCACGCTCTTCGTCGTTCACATCTTCTCGGCCTTCTGAGAACATTTTGTACCACCGATAAACGTTGCTTCGGTCCAAGGTAGCTTCTCCGTATGCCACAGTCAACATTCGGAATGCATCCGCGCACTTAATTTCGTTTTTCACACAAATTTTGATACAGGTTCTTTGATCCATTTTTTTGAATAGGTAAAAATCGAAGACGATCCAAAACACGTGCAAGCAAAGCAGCTGTCAACAATTAAGTGAACATTCAAAATGGCCGAGCTTGTCGGCATAAGTGAGAGACATGAGTACCAACATAACGCCACAAAAAGATCGAAATTCGAATATACGTAACCCGCGAAAATTCAAAATTCGCGATACTTTTTGAACACACCTCGTATATATATATATTTTAAATATAACTTATATAATTAGTTTCTATTGTTTTCTAACTAGATAATAATATTAATATATATTTTGTTTTGTTATATAATTTATAAATAAATATTAATTATATATGTACAACTATATGTACACACACATACACACGCACATGCACACACACACACACACACACACACACACACACACACACACACACACGTATGTATGTGTATATTGCGACTGCACTCACGAGCGTGGTGCAACTACGTGATCACCCGCGACGACAGATAGACGCGAAGATTAGCTCGCAGATTTTGATCTAATGCGCAACAATTAAATAATAGATTGGGTGCCAGGCACGAGTGAGCGTACCGCTCTTATACAAGATTATCGATTGCTGAAATTTGTCGCGATTGAAAATCGAACGCGGAAATGTTTTATTGCTTCACGGGCAATGACGAGCTCTCTTAACCGGTAGCTCAGCCACGGAATTGGCAGAGGGAGTGGTTTGTTGCTGGCGGGAAGATAGAAGAGAGCGAGGGAGCTTTGGAAGAGAACACGTCGAATAATTAGAAAATTAACAAGTAAATTTCCTCCAATCTCAGACATTAAATCACAGTATTTCGGGACAATCTCTCGCGACACGGGCGCGGCCGGAAAATACCACGCGGTCGTCGGAATAAGCTTACTTAAAAAAAACAGAGACCAAATTAAACTCTAATCAGCGACGGACAAGATTCACCGCTCGCACACGTTATTATCCAACACGCGCACCCTTATTTGCGAAGACAACGTGACGATTCGACCGAAAGCGTGCGATCGGAACGATCCGATTGCTTGACAAAGACAAGAGTAGACGAAATTAAACGAGACACGCAAAATGAAGACACGGGATAACGCGAGACTTGGCTGTGGTGGTGTAGGTGGCGTTCTTAATAACGAAACGAGAAATACACGACATGATCGGATGGGGCGGCTTCGGCAGAACAACGCAGGCAGCGCGCAACTACGTGTATGCTCCGATTTTGGCGGAAAATCTACTTGCATATAACGCGGACTCGAATTGTAATTATCGCGCGCGGGCGAACTATCCAACCGGCGAAATCGGTGGTTTTACAGGATCGTTTGTCTTACCACGACACTGGTTCTCTCCGAAATCGTCTTCACAATAAATTCTGCGGTCATGTTTTCGGCTCGCTTCCGGCTCACACGCAGTGCTGTCAGGCGGGCTGAGTTACCCCTCCAGTCCCCTCTCAGGAACGAGTTGTAAAAGCGCGGATCCCGAGTAAAAATGAATAAATACTTTGTTTATAATAAATAATAATTATAAAGTTTATTTTGTTTAAAAATTAATTTATAATTGCAAATTTATAATATAATTGTATAATATATAATATTTTAATTTATTGAAATATTTATTTTTATGTTAAAAATATTTTGTAATTTTTTTTACGGATACTGATAAGGCTTTTTCAGCAAGTTTATGCAATAAATGTTAGTATCCTTAATCATTTTTACTAAATAAAATATTTTGTTATAATTATATAACATGTTTTTTGATAATTATTCTTATTCTGTTTCTTTTTTTGAACAATTACTTTTATTTTATCTAATTTATTTTAAATTAATCTTTAATTTATTAGGAGTATAAGTTTCCGCCGTTTTTTTATCAAAAATTGGGCATTTATTGTGAAAGAACGGTACTTAATGTTTTATTCGAAGTATTATCCATCGCTAGCCACTACTTTATCCCATCTTTCTGGCAGCATACGGATACTGCGTCGGAAGAATGCTTCATCTTTTGAAGCTATCCACAAATCGACCCAATTTTTTGTATCTTTATATGATGTGAAGTGCTCAGACGGGCCATGCGCCATCGATCGAAACAGGTAGTAATCAGAAGGAGCAATGTCTGGTGAATACGGCAGGTGGGGTAAAACTTCCCAATTGAGTGTTTCCAGGTAGGTTTTGACCGGCGCCGCAACATGGACGAGCATTATCATGCAGAAGAATAACTTTGTCGTGTCTGGAGTAGTAGCGGGCACGTTTTTCCTTGAGTACTCGGCTCAATCTCATCAATTGTGTTCGGTAGAGAGCCCCAGTAATGGTTTCATTCGGTTTGAACAACTCATAATACACGACACCAAGCTGATCCCACCAATACACAACATGAGCTTTTTTCCATGAATGTTCGGCTTGGCTGTCGATGTTGAAGCATGGCCAGGTGGTCCCCATGATTTCTTCTTTGGGTTATCGTAGTGGATCCATTTTTCATCACCAGTGACTATACGATGCAAGAAACCCTTTCCTTTATGCCTGGCAAGCAGCATTTCACATGTGAAAAATCGGCGTTCAACGTTTCTCGGCTTCAGTTCATATGGAACCCAGTTTCCTTGTTTTTGAATCATTCCCAATGATTTTAAGCGATGTGAAATTGCTGGTTGAGTCACTCCTAATGTAAGTGCAAGTGCTTCTTGCGTTTGGCACGAATCTTCATTTAATAATGTTTCCAATTCCGCGTCTTCGTACACTTTCGGCCTTCCGCTACGTTCTTTGTCTTCGACGTCAAATTCACCGTTCTTAAACTTGTGAAACCACTCACGGCAACTTCTCTCACTTAAGGCAGCCTCATCATATGCTTCTACAAGCAATCGATGCGCCTCGGCTGCAGATTTCTTCAAATAAAAGAAGTAAATCGAAAGCTCCCACAAATGACGTTTATTCGGCTCAAAACTCGACATTTTTACACGAAAAAAGATATATGATGCTGATACAAAATTGCTAATATTTTAAGGTTATTTTGATGCCAGATGTCCAACCTTACGATATAACGTTTTACAACAGACAATTTCAACCATAACATACTAGTGGCGCCATTTTTTGTGAAACGGCGGAAATTTATTTATACTCCTAATATATTAACAAAAAATATAAAAATTTCAATTTTTGTTTACTGGGTTCCGCGCGCTTACAACACGTTTCTGAGGGACTGGAGGGGTAGGCCGGCCAGCCCGGCCCGCCTGGCAGCACTGCTCACACGTCAATCTACAGCGAAGTGATTGATAGCGCGAGGAAATTCGGTAGGCGGCACGCAGGATCTCTCGCCCCACGCACGGTGACTCTTCGCGCCCCGCTATTGGTTACGTCTTATAACGCGGTCTTTGCGACCCTCTAATCAGGTTGTTGCGTTGCGGCCCGCAATTCGAAGTATGTCGATGTCTTCGGGCAGCTTACGACTTTTCCCGTGGTTTTTCCGAGGCCGGACGGCTATCCTTACGGAATCTTCGATGTCTGCTGCTTCCGCGCTCGGGATCAAATCAGGAACACCTTCTCGCAGCTCCTCGTTTGGGATCTTCCACGCGATGATCTCTGTGGAGTGTCGACGTTCCCTTCGTCTGACTTTTTTTTTCCTGCAAAATTTAGCGGCCTTATTGTTGCGTACGGGCGCGACGGTGAGAGATGACTTAATTAAATGAATAGAGATCACCTGTCGTGTGCGCTACTGCGATCTTGCGCATGATCCGTAAAGCTCCGGGTGACGGTACGTCTTTCTGCAGTCTTTTTGTTGAGTGAGATCTTGTTGATACAAGATTGATTTTTGTCAGCCGACGATCTGCAAAACGTTGCTAAAATTTCAGGGACGAATACACGCTCACAAACAAAAACGCGAAATCATTAGCGCACGCGCCAACACGTCCGTCTCCGAGCCGAGAGGACGTAGAGCCGCGGCGTGCGCTTCCCGGCCGGATGTTACGATCTTTGTGACGGACAGCCGAACAAGATTTTACATCACAATAAATATATACAGGGTGATTCAGAATAACCCGTTGTCTTTTAAGGAGCGTATTCCTGATCGAATTCTAAAACGATTTTTCCTTTGCCAAAAATTTGTCAGACGCTTAGATTTTAGAATATCAGCCGATTAAGTTAGCGTATCACGAGTCAAATACAGATGGTACGCAGAGGCGGCGCACTCACCGTTACGTGCGGGTGTGTCGTGAGGTGCCTGCTGCGCTCAGCTGATACATACAACACACAAGTCTTTCTCCCCTCTCACTCACTCTCTCTCTCTCTCTCTCTCTCTCTCTCTCTCTCTCTCTCTCTCTCTCTCTCTCTCTCTCTGTTACATCACAATGCTAACTTTAACTTAAAAATGTAATTAATTTTCTTCTTAATTTTAATAATTTTAATAAGAGAAGTGCCAGGAAATTCTTTGTACAGTCAAAAAATCGAACAAAGAATTGCACGAAATCTACAAAAGTATTTACATCTCGAGTTTTTAGAAACAGTAGTACTTTTTTGTCACAGAGAGAGAGAGAGAGAGAGAGAGAGAGAGAGAGAGAGAGAGAGAGAGATGGGGGGGGGGAAAGCCTGCATCACGATGGACGGTGGTCACTTTGAGCACTTTTTATGAAGAAAATTCTTCAAAGAGAATTAATCTGCCCTTTTCAGGGCAACCAAATAATTTATTTCGAGGAACAATCTTTTAGTTTTAACAAATTATTACACTGAGAAAAAAATTTATTTGAATACTTGCAATGACACAATTTATTAAATGTAAATAAATACATGTATTTATTCAGTAAAAAAATGATAGTTAAATTACATTAGTGATTCTTGTATTAAAAAAATATTTAATTACATTTGTTTGACATAATAAATTATGTCATTGCAAGTATTCAAACAAATATTTATTAAAATTCAATAACTTTTTCTTAGTGTAAAATCTCTTGATATAAAACAATAATTTTAATAAAATAAATAGAAAAATATTTTTCAATAAATTTTATTATTAAAAACAATATTAATTACTACTTTACTTTTAAATTGCCGCGTTTTAACTTCTGTTTGACAAATCACGCATTCATATTCGATCATAATGTAACCCATAAAATCAGTCGGCTCTTTCCTGTTGTCGAGTAAACACGTGTTGTCTGTTTGTCGCGCGTAAACACGAGTTTTATCGAGCTACATATTTTCGCACGCCGAATGACTAATAATTATTTGCAGTGATCGTTACTCGAAGTGATCGTTAATTAGTTACTCAAGTTTTATCAAGTGAATGAATCGTGTATTATGATACTAAAGTACTACTGTTTCTAAAAACTCGAGATGTAAATACTTTTGTAGATTTCGTGCAATTCTTAGTTCGATTCTTCGACTGTATAAAGACTTTCCTGGCACTTCTCTTATTAAAATCACTAAAATTAAGAAGAAAATGAATTACATTTTTAAGTTAAAGCTAGCATTGTGATGTGACAGAGAGAGAGAGAGAGAGAGAGAAGAGAGAGAGAGAGAGAGAGAGAGAGGAGAGAGGGAGAGGGAGAGGGAGAGAGAGAGAGAGAGAGAGAGAGAGAGAGAGAGAGAGAGAGAGAGAGAGAGAGAGAGAGAGAGAGAGTAAGAGGGGAGAAAGACTTGTGTGTTGTATCAGCTTAGCGCAGCAGGCACCTTACGACACACCCGCGCGTAACGGTGAATGCGCCGTCCCTGCGTAACATCTGTATTCGACCCGTGATACGCTAACTTAATCGGCTGATATTTCAAAATCTAAGCGTCTGACAAATTTTTGGCAAAGGAAAAATCGTCTTAGAATTCGACCGGGAATACGTCCCTTGAAAGACAACGGGTTATTTTGAATCACCCTGTATATATATATTATATATATATATATATATATATATATGTATATATGTACATGTGTATGCATATGTATAATTGTACTTTAAGGAGGGAACCTTATGTAAACAGCCGTTTTTTCTCGAATTTTTAAAAAAAATTGGCAAAATATATAGAAAAATGACAAATTATACGATAATATTTAATATTTAAACTAATTAAAATTTTTTTTTTTTTTTTTTTTTTAAAGCATGGTGGTACAGCAGCTGTCTGAATTTTGCTCCTCGAATTTGCGCCGGGAAACGCCGAGGTCATAAAATTAATTTGAAACAAAAATTTCAAGAAAATTTAATACATGTCAAAACATAGCGAATTTGGTTGGATTGCACTAGTGCGCACTGGTGCACATTTAAAGCCGCCGTGCCGATCTAATCTTATTTAAAAATAAAAATAAATACCTTAAATGATAAAATATGTATTTTACCAAATTATATAATAAAATATTGATTGAGGATTTCACAATTTAATATGTTTATATGGGTATTTATAGTAAATACATATTTTTACGTCGATTTTGTGTACGACGGTGTTTAATGTACACCAGTGCGTACTAGTGCGTCCAATCGAATTTGCAAATATACAGGGTGTCCCAAAAAGCTCGCATCCCATTTTAAGAGCGGATTCTTTAGAAAATTCTAAGAAGAAAATCCTAATACAAAAATGTCGAGGGTATAATGGTTTTTAAATTATTTGCGATTAAAATTTACGAATTACTGAGCTGACATTTCGCGCGCTCAGGCATGGTGACATGACAAAGGTACCACAAGGGTACCTCTTGACATTGAGGTTGTCATATAAATACGCAATGACATTTATATTAAGAAATTACTACTGTAGGAAACATATTTGTACAATACATATGCACAATTAATGTTTTCAACAAAATATCAATTTAATAACAAGATGTTACGATAGCCGTTGGGTCAGCTGTCAAAATAAGTTCATGTTCATATGATAAGAACTTTTATGGTAACATATCAATAATGATAACATATCGATAATTTATTTACATTTTTAACTATTAAAAATGTAAATCGGTAATTTAATTGATATAAACGCGATAATGTCAAATAGACATAATTTGATATGTCTGAATTCTATTTTATCAACATATTCAATCTTTTTCATATTATCACATAAATTATCGATATTATCGATATGTTACCATAAAAGTTCTTATCACATGAACATGGTAATGAACTTATTTTGACAGCTGACCCAACGGCTATCGTAACATCTTGTTATTAAATTGATTTTGTTGAAAACATTAATTGTGCATATGTAATGTACAAATATGTTTCCAAAAGTAATAATTTCTTAATATAAATGTCATTGCGTATTTATATGACAACCTCAATGTCAAGAGGTACCCTTGTGGTACCTTTGTCATATCACCATGCCCTTTTTTTTGTTTTTTTTTTGTTTACGGAGAGGAAATGCGTTACCGCATACCCCAGGCCCCGGGGGAGGCCTGGTGGTTATGTAGGGCTCTTTCCCGCCGACGACGTGTCGGCGGGGACATATCCACTAAAACCTCTCCGGGTGTCCTGCCCTGGTCCATGACTGGGGGGCTCCGGGAACGCGTGCAGCATACTTCCGGAGCCCCCCCGGACCCAGTCGGCCATAGGCCGATTCGTCACGCCGGGTGCACCCTAACGTGGGCGCACCCGGCAGGGCTGGGCCTGATCTGCCCTAGGTCGGGGGAGGGGGACACCAGCCCCCCCCGCCTCTTCCCCTGGTGGTTTGGCGGTAAAGCTTGGGGTATCCGGCCCCCGCCGTAGCCCCGGGCCTCTTCGCGCGCCGCGCTGGCGGCGGCGCGGTCCTCATAACTGCGCTGGGGGGGGGGGGAAACTTCCCTCGCCCCCCCCTCCCCGGCGAGGCAGAGGGGGGTACGGCTCCGCGTTACATCGCAGAGTCGTCCCCCCCGGACCGTCAGGTCGGGTCTGCCTCGCATATCACCATGCCTGAGCGCGCGAAATGTCAGCTTAGTGATTCGTAAATTTTAATCGCGAATAATTTGAAAACCATTATACCCTCGACATTTTTGTATTAGGATTTTCTTCTTAGAATTTTCCAAAGAATCCGCTCTTAAAATCGGATGCGAGCTTTCTAGGACACCCTGTATATAATTTATGTATAATACATTTTATAGTTAAATATATAGTACAAAATTTTCTTTTTTTAAAAAAAAAGGGTAAAAGAAGATGCCAAGCAAGTATGTGCGCCTCAAATCTTTATTTTTTCGACAAAATCCAAGTATGTATATTAATTTTAATTTTTCTACAAAATCTAAATAGTACTATCTTTGTATTGTCAATAAAAAATTTTCCTATTTCAACCCAAATAGTTGATAAAATTTAAATGGTACTATCTTTGTATTTTCATTGAAAAATCTTGTTTTAATCTTAATCCAAGTGATATTTATTTAAAAAATGATATTTTAAAATTGTAATATGTATTTTTTGTAATATGTATGTTTCCAAACAATACATGAAAACTTTAAATTGCACCAATTATAAATAGAATACATTGTTTTTTTATTAATTAGAATATATTGGCAAGTATAAAATTTTATTAACATAAAAATTTTTAATGTACAAAAACTTAGTGCTGCTAGACGTCTAAATATTATAAGGTTGTAAAATACAGTAATTATAGTAATTAAAAAAAAATTGTAATGACTTACAATGTTACTTAAATGCTAAAGAAACTTAATCATTTTTTTGCTTATTAGAGGTCTAGTAACGCCAAGTTTTTGTACATTAAACATTTTTTATTTTAATAAAATTTTCTTAACACTGTTTTCTCTATGATTTTATTGAGATTAAATGTTATATTCTATTCATTGATTTCATTGAAATTTTTAAAAATTGAATACACTTATTTGGGTTAAAATAAAAAATTTTTTAATAGGAATACAAAGATAGTACCACTTGGGTTTTATTTATCAATTATTATTTGAATTGGAATTGGAAGACTCTTAAATAGAAATACAAAAGTGTTACTATTTGGATTTTTTGTTAAACATAATACAACAGTTATTTCAAAGAACAATACAAGTATTTTATTTGTAATTAGCGTAATTTAGAAATTTTATATTTAAAAAAAAATACCTATCACAAATAATACATATTACACAATTTTAAGATATTATTTTTTAAATACATTATTAAGTATATATTAACCCAAGAGTTAAGATTGGAAGATATTTCAATGAAAATACAAAAATATTACCACTTGGGTTTTACGTACCATTTGGATTGGAATAGGAAGGTTTTTCATTAATACTATTGGGTGCACAACTTAATTTGGTCCGTTTTTTTGCTTGAAAGTATTGTCCATTGCTAGCTACTACTTTTTTCCATTTTTCTGGCAATTTATGGATTCCGTCGCGGAAGAAGCGTTCATTTTTTGAAGCCAAGAATGAATTGAGCCAATTTTTGATACCTTGTTCTGAAGTGAAGCGTAGTCCAGTTAAAGCGTTCTGCATCGATCAAAACAAACAGTTGGAAGGGGCAAGGTTTGAGCTATAAGGCGGGTGAGTTAGAACTTCCCATCCGCTATTTTCCAAATTTTAATTGGAACAGCAACATGAAGCCGAGCGTTGTCATGGTGAAAGATTATGGACTCGTGTTTGATTGCATATTCTGGACGTTTTTTGACTATAGCTTGCTTTAAACGGATCAATTGTTGCCTATAGAAGTTTCCCGTGATGATTTGACCAAGTTTTAACAGCTCATAGTCGATCACACCCTTCTGATTCCACCAAACAGAGCATTACCTTGGCATCATGGATATTTGGCTTCGGCGTTGATATTTCCGGTTGGCCGGGCTTTACATACGATTTTTTGCGTTTTGAGTTGTTGTAGTGAATCCATTTTTTGTCCTCGGTAATGATTCGATGCAGACAAAACTTCTTTTTGTACCGTTCAAGAAACATTTTGGACATGCAAAATTGTCGTTTGATATCTCTCGGTTTCAATTTGTGTGGGACCCAATTTCCTTGCTTTTGGATGTATCCCACGGCTTTGAGTCGTTTCGAAATAACTTGTTGAGTAACTTCCAATGATTTTGCGAGCTTTTTTTGCGTTTGACACGAATCTTGATGGAGTAATGTTTCTAATTCTTTATCTTCAAATTTTTTTGGTTTACCCGAACGCTCTTTGTCTAAAACACTAAAATCACCACTTTTAAATTGTTGAAACCATTTTCTGCAAGATTTATCCGATGGTGCAGATTCACCATACACTTCCACAAGCATTCGATGCGCTTTAGCTGTACTTTTCTTCCAATTGAAACAGAAAATTAAAACTTTCCGAAAATGGTGCTTATTTGGAACGAAACTTGACGTTTTTAACGCAGTAAAAATTAAACTTGTTGTGCAAAATTTAAAGGCTTATAAACAATATTTGGTTGACAGATGTTGACATTTCACGATATAGCAAAAATTAGCTGTCGTCGTCAACCATTTATAGCACCTGGAGCCATTTTTTGAAAACGGACCGAAGTTGTACACTCAATACAAAGATAGTACTACTTAGGTTTTGTAGCAAAAATAAAGATTTGAGGCGTATACACTTAGTTGGCGCCTTTTTTACCTTTTTATTGAAAAGGTAATTTTGTACTCATCATACATTTTGTGGTATTAATCAATGTGTATGTTTTTTGTAATAAAGGACATATTTCATCTTACAAGGGGAACCCTTGAGATGGTCCTCATCGATTTTAATAAAATTTTATGGGTGTGTAATATTTATTTATCTCTACTGTGTGAGTGAATATTACACACCCATAAAATTTTATTAAAATTTCTAAGTTGTGGAACGAACGGCTTTATTGTAGTACCATTATATAAAGAGGATTAAGTACTATTGCGCGGTAGGTTAAAGCGTGAAGTGCGGTGGCTGAGGAGACTAGGTGCGCGCCTTTTATTTTGTCGTCGACGGCCGCGTGTGCTCGAAATCTTGCAGTGCCAATTTTTTTTTTCAAGATTGGCTACATTTATTAATTGTAATTAATTTTTATTATTTTTAGCAAGATATTAATAGTTATATACTATTTGTTATGTAACAAAATGTAATAATCAGAAAGCTTGCATATTCAAGTTTATTTATTTATTTATATTTATTATACAATTCTGACATTGCTGTACATTGTCTTGATATTATTGTTGGCGAAGAAAGAACAAAATTGAATATGCGATATGCGAATGATGCAATTAGAATTCAATTGTTAACACATTATTTATTATCTGCGCCGAAATTTGAAAATATGCTACAATTTGCTTGGTACGCGTCAAAGTTAGCACATGAACGCGAAATTTTTAGTAATGTGAATCAATTATGTTTTTCTGTAAACTTATATAATATTAAATGTTCTTATAAAACACGTTATTCTTTTATACAATGTTTATGGTGTACAGTCACTTTGTTTCCAATGCTTTTATGTAAAATTGTTACTCCCAACATTTTATAGCAATGTCAGAATTGTATAATAAATAAATAAATAAACTTGAATAAATATGCAAACTTTTTGATTATTACATTTTGTTACATATAACGAATAATATATAACGTTTAATATCTTGTTAAAAATAATAAAAATTAATTACAATTGATAAATGTAAAGCTATTATTAAAAAAAAAAAAATTTGGCACTGCGAGGTTTTGAACACACGCGGCCGCCGAGGACAAAATAGAAGGCGCGCACCTAGTTTCTTCATCCACTGCACTTTACGCTTTAACCTACTGCGCAATACTACTTACCGCACAGCGCGGTGAATGCCAAACTTCACATGCAAATTTCTCTGAAACAAAGGCCTATGCACCCAAACGCTTTGACACTTTTTATACTCTTGATCACCCCTTTCGAATAAACAAAGGTTTATCTGATTCCGTGTTTTACAATTTGTAGCATCTCCTTGTGAATATAAGAATTTGTATTTATATTTATTTATACATTTATGATACATATTAATATTTTTGAATAAATGAATGAATGAAGAATACTAATGATACTAATAATATTTAATACTGTGGATGGAGCTGTATCGATGATTGACGTTACAAGAACTTATTATGTGACTCATGTGACAAGTAAAAAGATTAGCGTAGAAAATAAAACGTAGGAAAAGATTATGTAACGATATGATTTTTCTCGGGATCGCGGATTAGCTCGCCGGTGCCAGGGTCGAGAAAAGAAGGAACTCTAACTTGTAAAGAAATTGAACAAAATATTTATTTTAAGTAAGTCTCTCCACACCAGTGTTGCTATCAGGGACGCTTTCTCGCGCATGTGTATTCAGATACAAGCTCAATGTGATATCACATTTAGTAAAAAGAAGGTATTCGAGGGGGTAACCACTTAATATAATTGTGGGACAATATCTCCGAAATCACTTTAAGATCTTTACGAAATTTTTGTGTAAAATTATCTGTAATGAGATTAAATAAAATTATAAAAAATAATAACAATAACAAATAAAATCATGTAATCTGTGAGACAACGTGTCATGTTACGGCCTTAAATTTATTGTTGGCCATAATACGCATGTGCAAGAAAGCGTCCCTGATAGCAACACTGCTCCACACTCCGTGTTACATGAATATAAAAAAAATTTATTATAAATGAGGAAGTTGACATCTTTAGGACTCGTGTCCCACGGTACGTATTTTACTCGCGGGAACTTAAAATCTAATAATATCGTACGCGGTGTCGTTGAGTTCTAGTTAACTATTACGTTTGAACACAAATAATATCACGGTAACGTGCTTCTTACTAAATAACGACGCTCGAATACGAGTAAAGAAATGTTTTATAACGCAAATCTTAAAGCTAACGCAGTTCTTATAACTAAAGCTTGAATACGGCGAATTATAAGAGTAACGCGGATCTTAACATTAACGCGACTTAACATCTATAACATTTGCCTGAGGAAGGGGTAAAGATACGCTCGCTACGCGAAGAGGGCGCTTGGTCGGACGGGGAACGCTCGGGACGGAGGATATTTGAGGAAATTTCTTGAGAAAGGTCCGGCGAGGAAATTGGAACTCCTGGGGAAAAGCGTTATCGCCGACCTGATGGTACTATTATTAATTTGCTCTGAAAATAAAACTAAAAGTTAAGAGTCAAAATACAGGACAGGTAACAGGTAAAGGAACGGGTAACCGAGTACGCCCGGTATCAGGAAGCCGAGAACACCCAGCCAAGGAGCTCCGAGTACTCCCGGAGTGTCGGCACCGGTGATTCGGAATCGACTGGTTGCTTCGACCTGGTGTGGCTCCGTATTTATATCCTCGGGCCGCCTATGCAGTTTAACCCACATGGTTTTCTCATTTTTGGCGTGCACCCACGCGCACGTGCTCGCGCGATGCTATGCGTGACGTCACGCGACCGGGCGTGAGAGCGAGCGAGACGGAGAACGATACCGAAGTCACGTGGCCGGGGGCGCGAGCGAAAGAGACGGACCGATATTCCGCGATCGGGCGTGCGAGCGAGAGGGCAATAAAATTTTACCTGCGTAACGAGGCTATCGTTACAATTAGTATTGTTTTTATTAATTATTTTCGAAAATTTTTATTGAAAGTTTTATTAAAGTTAAATTTAATTAGTAGAGAGAGATATTTTGACCGTTGCTATATCAATACAAATTGAACAAGAATGCCTTCTACGGTCGTAGCTACGTCTTCGTGCTTGTATTATTTGTGTGATTTTATATACTTTCCTCAAATTGAACTTGAGGACCATAGAAGTCATTCTTGTTCAATTTGTATTAAATTTATTTTTCTTATACTGCTCTCATATCATATTATTTTCGAAAATTATTATATTTTTTAATTAATCCATTTTTACTAAAGGTGTTTTGAATATTTAATTGATGAATAATTCTGACTTATTACTTTTTATAAATTAAATCATAATCATAAATATATTAATTACAATTAATGAGTGGAAAACAGGCTAATGAGAATCAGCGCGGGTCAAAGAGCGCAATCATAAATATAGAATTGAATTATTTATTTAATTTAAAATTACAAAACGAACGTTTTGACTCGCTTTGGAGTCATTTTCAGCATAACAAAAAATAGTACAGGCAATAGAAATAGAAGCCGTCGTCAGTCATCGAAAATGGGAAGCATCTAAGTCGCCAACGGTTTGACAAATCCGTGGTGGCATTTTTAACAGTGAAAAATGGTACACAAATGGAATTACTTAAGTAATCAATTTATCACTAGAATTCTAAAAACTGAGTTAAATGACGCTTTTAGATCTGTCAATCATTCCCAACAACAAATTTTCCATCTTTGTAGACAAATCTCGCGACACGTTCCAGCTAATATCTGTCAAGCCTTTCTCAACAGACAGAAGGTTACTTTCCATTTCCAACTTAATCAAGAACATAAAAAGTTGGACAATAAGCTAAATTGGTCGATCTTCAAGACTAGGAAACGCTTTGTTGATAGAATCAAACCAGTTAATTACTACTATTTTTACAAGAACAGGGACGTTTCGGCTTCCGAAACGACGTTGAATGACAGTGCAAAACTAGATTTCTCATTACGGCCAACTAACAATTCTTCTTCACAGGTAGTTCATGTTGACCCAAAAGCCTTTCTTAAATCAATGAATGACTCCTCTCTTTCAAATATCAGGGAAAAATTGTTCATTAACCTATCAACAGCCTAGATTCCGAAAGAAATACAAATTCTTTTACAATTAGGAGACAACTTTTTTCTACCGTTGGTCGACAAAAGAAAAGCAATTTTTGAATACATAAAAAATATTGAGAATAACTTGTACATGTTGAGACCAGATCAACATTTGAACGTCAGAAATCTTTTGATACCAATTATCAACAATATTCTTTTGTTGTCACAGCAAAAAAATGAAGTTACTAACAGACTGAACTTCTTGATGAAATCTACTACTGTATTTATGCGAAATAATCCATGAATTATTTTCACAAAGGTGGACAAAGGCAATATCACGGTAGCTTTAGACAGTAATACTTATAAACAAGAAATACCTCGATGCTTGAGGATCAGGACACTTACGTGCATATTAAGAAAGACCCGATCAACACTCTGATAAAGAACGCGCAGGATTTGCTGACGAAGTGGAAGAAACGCAATTATATCACGGAGGCCAAATATAAGAAAGTGTACTGTAGCGAGGGCAACTTCCCAAGGGTGTATGGTCTTCTTAAGGCCCACAAACCGGGAGTTCTTTTTAGGTTAATTATTTCATCAATTGATAGCCTCTTTTACGGGCTGGCCACCTTTTTGCATGAACTTATTTCAAAAAACATTCCTGAAGCTCCAAGTAGAATAGACAATAGTTTTCAACTGGCTTAAAAACTAAAGGGTAAATACTTGGATCCAGGCTGCATTCTTATTTCTTTAGATGTTGTTTTCTTGTTTACCAACTTCTCAACAGAGTTAGCATTGGAAAACATCTCTAATAGGTGGGAGTACCTTATGAATGCTTGCAGCATTTTGAAGGGAGAATTTTTGCAGGCTGTCAGGCTTATTATGGACTCCACATACTTTAGTTTTGATAACAGGTTCTACAAACAAAAATTTGGCACCCTCATGAGTTTTCCACTTTTATCTATAATTGCTGACCTCGTCATGCAGGATTTAGAGGCTAAGGCTCTTGAAAAAATCGGAATTTGTTTGCCATTTTACTTCAGAAATGTGGATGATATAGTTATGGCAGTTCTAAATAAATTAGTTGATTTCGTTAACGACATTCAACTCGTTTCACCCAAGAATGCAGTTTATGTTGGAGAGAGAGGGCGATAGAATAGATTTTTTGGACATCATTATCATTAAAGACAACAATAAGTTGACGTTTGATTGGTTTCACAAGCTAACTTACTTGGGCTGATACTTAAATTTTTGTTTTGGCTCACTTTTTATCGCAAAAAAGACGGACTGTCATGGGAATGGTTGACAGGGTATTTTTATTATTGGACGCAAAAATTTCATCAAAAGAATATTGAGCTTATTGTTAAAACCTTGTTAATTAATGACTACCCTGCTGAATTTATTTTTGAAACAATCAATAACTGTCTAAAATCTCTTATTCATAAAAGCACATTAAGACAGACAGTCAATAATATCGGCATTAACACTACAAGTGATAGAACGCGATTGTTTTTGTTGCTATATATCCCTACAATTTCAGATAAATTTAAGACCATTACAAATGTAAATGTAAAATTGGCATTTTTTAGTCTTAATAAATTGAACAGGGTTATCAAAGTACAGAAGGATGTCCTCCCAAACAATTTAAAGAAAAACGTCGTGTATAAAATTGCGTGTAAAGACTGCGAGGCGTCATATGTGGGCCAAACCAGCAGGAAATTAAAAACAAGAATTAATGAGCATCGCAACTATATTAATTGGAACACGCACAGTCACTCTGTCATTACAGAACACAGACTTATTTGTAATCACGATTTTGATTGGGAGAACATCAAAATCTTAGATAATGAGCGCTACTTGGGCAGGCAGTTGATTTCCGAAATGCTACATATCCATTTACAAGATAAAAGTCTCAACTTAGAAACGGACACCGAATATTTGCGTCATGCGTATTTCTCGTTATTGAGTAAATTATAATCGATTTAATCCGTCAAAATGATACATAGTTAACTAATATTTTTTTGTAATATTTGAATTATCGTCAATTTATTCTATATTTTTAATATTTATACATTTGAATTTGCCGTTGATTATTTTTAACTACCTGATCTTCGGCGTGACATTCAAGTAAGACGGAATGTTCCGCACAGTCAGTACGCATTTGGACCCAAAACCGTGAACACGTGTTGGTATGAAACGAGTAACGTTTGAGTGCTTACTTTGTTAAGAGAAATTTCTACAGACAAAATTTATTTCAAGCTTCATTAGTCGTCGTCAGCTCGAAATGAGATCCACGAGTACAATACAGTTGCAAGTAAAATAATTTTTCGTCATTTAAAATAATCATTTAACAATTATATAGTGAAGTGTCATTTCTTGCAACACGACGACGAGAAAATATAGTTTTAATTAAAATAATTTTTTGAAATTCAAAATAATTACACGACAGTTATACAGTTAAGTGTCATCTCTTGCGATATTTTTACTGTTAAAAATGCCACCACGGATTTGTCAAATCGTTGGCGACTTGGATGCTTCCCGTTTTCGATGACTGACGACGGCTTCTATTTCTATTGCTTGTACTATTTTTTGTTACGCTGAAGATGACTCTAAAGCGAGTCGAAACGTTTTTTTTTGTAATTTTGAATTAAATGAATGATTCAATTCTATACTTATGATTGCGCTCTTTGACCCGCGCTGACTCTCATTAGCCTATTTTCCACTCATTAATTGTATTTAAATTTTGAGAGTCCGGAACTAATCAATTGTTTAAATATATTAATGTTTGAAAATAACAGTAATAAACAAAAATAGAAAGAAATATTAATCTTTTTAATTTACTGTCACCATAATTAGATTTATATCCTTGTGATATCGATGCATATTTTTATTCACAATACAAAACATTCTTTATTTATCATCCTCATCAGTGTAAAGGAAAAGAAAAGCTTTACAATACCATTGTTGCATAGCTCCATTCCCAGTATAGAAAATCTCATCCGTTCGTTGCCCTCACCAATGTAATATACTTAGAAGACTATTAACATAAAGATTTCAAATAATAATTTGAAAAGAAACTTGCAACGTTAATACAATATTGAAAAAGCAAACTACATTATTTTGTTTATGTATTTTTTTACAGTACAGAATATTGATTACTCAGCCTCATTAGTGTAAAATAGGAGAAACACTTTTAACAAAAATTTTAATGATTATTTGTAACTGAAACTTGTACATACAATCTATTGAAAAAATAGCGTATGTATATTTATTTCTAATATGTATTTTAAATATTAAATTTATTTATATTAAGAAATTATTATCAAAGTAAGTTATTTTAAATGTAATAATAAATTACGAGGGGCGATCCAAAAGTAAGGTTAAAAAGCTTGCAGTGAAGAGAGAATGTTTTATTCAGAAAAACCAATGTATCTACATTAAATTATATCCCTAACTTTATTTTTCGACATAGTCGTCATAGCTGTTTAAGCATTTGTCGCTTTGTGATACGAGGTTAAAAATTCCGTTCTCATAAAATTTGGGCCGTTGCTCTTTTGGCCTAGTTTTTGCGAATTCTTTTATCTCCTTGTTTGAAGTGAATCGTCGGCCTCCTAAATGTTCTTTGAAGTGAAGGAACAGGTGAAAGTTACTTGGAGCGAGGTCCGGGCTGTAGAAAGGGTGCCGATGACGTTTCAGCGGTACTGCTTCAACAGCGTCGTGTTAAAACATCATCGACCATCGGACCTTGCTCCAAGTAACTTTCACTTGTTCCCTCGCTTCAAGGAGCACTTAGGAGGCCGACGGTTTACTTCGAACAAGGAGGTGAAAGACTTCGCGAAAATTTGAAAAAGCAAGGGCCCAAATTTTATGAGAAGGAAATTTTTAACCTCATCACGTAAACGACAAATGCTTAAATAGATATGACTATGTCGAAAAATAATGTTAGAGATATAATTCAATATAGATACTTTGGTTTCTGAATAAAACGTTCCCTCTCCACTGCAGGCTTTGTAACCTTACTTTTGGATCGCCCCTTGTACTTTCAATAAATAATAAACTAATTTATAAGTACATTAGATAAATAATAACAATAAATCAGTATTATTCATCACCGTAAAAAAATTAAGTTCTAACGTCGACTGTGGAGATGCACAGTATTCATTCAAATCATTCTGCATTTATTACCAGATTCTTATGATTGTAAAGCAGAAGATAAGTTCTTATGACATTGTCAAATATATACAGCTCTATTCACAGTATACAGTATTACAAAACATCTCTCGATCACTCTGCCTCATCAGTATCCAGTGGAAGACATTTTTAACATAAAGATTTCAAAGATTATTTGTAATTGAATATTAAAAATTATTTTAATATTACTTGTGTATTAAAAATTATTTTTAATGCAAATTATTTCAAGTGTATCATTAAATTATTAAACAAACGTTGAATACATCTTTAACGAGAACTTTCAATAAATAATGAATTAATATACAAGTATATTAACTTTTGAAAATGGTACATGATATGAGAAAAGTATCAGATTAATATTAGTGTTTTAATTATTAATACTATCAATATTTTTATTTTAAGGATTATTTTTGATTGCTGAGTAGATAATTACTTGGACGAAGTTACATCTAAATCTGATAATCTCGAGTGCTCGCAAGTTGTCGAAGACTCGCGTATAGTATATGAGTCGGTCTTGCACTAGGCGTTTATTCATTATTTTTATTATACATACTTATCCATATTATTACACACTTGACATATTACTTGATTCACTTTATCGTGTTTTTCGCAAAGAGATCACATGTCATCACAAATGAGCGATCTAGCATAAAATCATTCAATCAATCATTTTCTGTAAATAGCCGTAGGTAAGCATAATGAGTCGACGCAATAAATAACAAACGAGCGCCTCTGGTGTTAAAAATATGAAATGGACAACGATGAAAAAAGCGATGACCATATATCTTATATGAATATGAAAATTTTGAGACCTAGATTTTTGCGTCGCGATATTTTTGCTTGTAAGGCACAGAGAGGAAAAAAACACTTTTCTTATACAATTTCCACCCAAGTTAGTCGAGTAGTCGATTGAGACTACTCAGAACTTGATTCAGCTGTTACTGAGATCTGGTAATCTTGGATGCTTGAAAGTAGACGGCTTGTGTAAAGAGACGCGGGTTCTTTGCTCTGCGCATTTACGTAGCGCGAGATATTATCGCGTCTCTTCATTATAAATGATAGCATTTTATAATAATAGTAATAGAATACTTAGGGAAATTTACAGTATTTTATAATAACACGTAGTAATAGAATACCTAGGGAAATCTAGGTTCAAACCCTAGCAAAGGTAATATTTTTTGCAACAATTTTTTTATTTTTTTCTGGGATAGGAGGAGGATCTTAGAGATGCTAGTAAAATTATCTCGCCCCATCTTTTCTTACTCATCACTCTGCCATAATGTTTTTAAATATGATATGCTAGCAGACTGTTAGCATATTGCTAACATTTGCTTAATAGATATAATTACTTGATTGAGTATTAAGATTATTGTATAAATTTTTTTAGCTGCCATCCAAGCGTTGAAGAGAAAAAGGCGATATGACAAGCAATTACAGCAAATTGATGGTACATTGTCTACAATTGAAATGCAAAGAGAAGCGTTGGAGAGTGCAAATACAAACACAGCCGTTCTCACCACCATGAAGGGTGCTGCAGACGCAATGAAAGCTGCGCATCAACATATGTAAAATTTTTAATGCATTTTTATTAATAATTAGCTATTTAAGGGGGAAATTCGGTTTTTTTTACCAAAAACATAGTAAAATTTTAGGAATTTTTTTTTTCAGAAACTAGCTATTTAATTAATTTGAAATTTGCACCATGTTTTTATCCATTTTTTAAGAATATACAGTTTTTTTGTTAATTTTTAATTATAAATAGAGAAGTTATATATGATTGAATGTTACGCTGTGTAAAGTTTTTTATCTATTGGTGTGCACGATATTGATCTTCCAGGTAACCTGAAATAGAAAAAAACGGCGTTTTACTTTATACAAATGCAGTTTTAGTTTGATGAATCAGAAAAAAAAATTATTGCGGAAGTTATTACTTTTTAAATCAAAACTATAGTTTTTACTATCAAAATTTGTCCATTTTTGTTATGTAAAAAAATAGTATGTAACCTATCAATATTTTGGTTCATCAAACGATTAAAGTAATGTTTACTGCACATTCAGGCCAAATTTGAAGTTAATCAGTTCAGTGGTTACAAAGATATCATGCACACCATCCGCAAAAATGCTGTTTTGAGAAAACAGTGTTTAAAGTTTTAAGTTAGTTTATCAAGTACTTACATGATTTTCTGTTACTCAGCTATTTTAGGGCATTATAATAATCATTTCTCTTCTTCGTAGTATTGGTTTTGAACCATTTGTTTGCTTCTATGTTTTGTCCGAGCTTCTTTTGTAGCTTCGAGGCTTCGTCGTGCTGATTTTTCCAGTCGGTATTGATCCCGCTCTTTGGAATATATTAGAAGTATAAATAAGTTTTTGCCGTCTTTATCAAAAATTGGGCATTGTGAAAGAACGGTACCTAATGTTTTATTCGAAGTATTGTCCATTGCTAGCCACTACTTTTTCCCATCTTTCTGGCAGCATACGGATACCGCGTTGGAAGAATGCTTCATCTTTTGAAGCTAACTACAAATCGACCCAATTTTTTGTATCTTTATATGATGTGAAGTCTTGCTCAGACAGGCCATGCGCCATCGAGCGAAACAGGTAGTAATCAGAAGGAGCAAAGTGTGGTGAATACAGCGGGTGGGGTAAAACTTCCCAATTGAGTGTTTCCAGGTAAGTTTTGACCGGCGCCACAACATGTGGACGAGCATTATCATGCAGAAGAATAACTCGTGTCTGGAGTAGTAGTGGGCATGTTTTTCCTTGAGTACTCGGCTCAATCTCATCAATTGTGTTCGGTAGAGAGCCCCAGTAATGATTTCATTCGGTTTGAGCAACTTATAATACACGGCACCAAGCTGATCCCACCAAATACACAACATGAGCCTTTTTCCATGAATGTTTGGCTTGGCTGTCGATGTTGAAGCATGGCCAGGTGGTTCTCATGATTTCTTCTTCTTTGGGTTATCGTATTGGATCCATTTTTCATTATCAGTGACTATACGATGCAAGAAACCCTTTCGTTTATGCCTGGCAAGCAGCATTTCACATGTGAAAAATCGGCGTTCAACGTTTCTCGGCTTTAGTTCATATGGAACCCACTTTCCTTGTTTTTGAATCATTCCCAATGATTTTAAGCGATGTGAAATTGCTGGTTGAGTCACTCCTAATGTAAGTGCAAGTGCTTCTTGCGTTTGGCACGAATTTTCATCTAATAATGTTTCCAATTCCGCGTCTTCGTACACTTTTGGCCTTCCGCTACGTTCTTTGTCTTTGACGTCAAATTCACCGTTCTTAAACTTGTGAAACCACTCACGGCAACTTCTCTCACTTAAGGCAGCCTCACCATATGCTTCTACAAGCAATCGATGCGCCTCGGCTGCAGATTTCTTCAAATTAAAGAAATAAATCAAAAGCTCCCGCAAATGACGCTTATTCGGCTCAAAACTCGACATTTTCGCACGAAAAAAGATATATGATGCTGATACAAAATCGCTAATATTTTAAGGTTATGTTGATGCCAGATGTCCAACCTTACGATATAACGTTTTACAACAGACAATTTCAACCATAACATACTAGTGGCGCCATTTTTTGTGAAACGGCGGAAACTTATTTATACTCCTAATATTTTGGCCTTTTCTCTTATAACTCTTCCTATCATAGTTCAACTCTTCTTTGTCATAGTTTTAAGGACAGCATAAAAACCTTCATTTAAAATTCTGGTTGCTAAATAAGCCGCGATTTCATTTATTTCTGATTAACAATGAAAGTGTTTAGTCGCGAATCGCAGGTAGTATAAAAACTCTTGTTATTATTTTGAGTTTTACCACCCAAACATTTTTTTAACAATTTTCTTGATGATAAATCTTCGAAAATTGGCTTTATGGCTTGCTGAACATCTTCATGTAGTGACGGTTTATGATTGATTTATCAAGACCTGCGCTCGGATTTATTAAGACTGACTCGTAACTCCGTAAGTTTCACGAATTTCAAAATAAAATTTTCTGAAGATATTCTTGAAATGTTAAACTAAAATAATCCATAAGAAAACAAATCGATTTTTTTGACCCAAAAAACCAAATTCCCCCTTAATGTAATCTTTGGATTCTGAGAATAGTATCTAAGAATAACATTTCGGTGTAGCATAAATATGTTAGCATTGTAAAACTTGTCTCCTTTGACAGAAAAATTTAGTGAAATTTTCATAAAATTTTGATGAATTGGACGTTTTATTAAATTTAATGGAATTTTAATGAATAGGGGAAAGTGGAGTAAGTCGAACCTATTTGCAGTTTTTACTCTCTATAAGGCACGAATAAAGTCCGATCGTAAAAACGAAGGTGTCGTTGAAAAGATAATTTAATTTATTTTGTTTCATTTTTGTTTTAGACCATTTTTACGTATTCACTTGTGTTGAATTATAATGGAAAATGTAAAAACGCTTTTTTCAATCCAATTTGGAACTACTGGTTCCAAATCGGACACTTCCATTTTTATCAATTTTTAAATAAAAGATTTTAATCTATTTTTTTTAGTATTGAATAAAAACTAGCAATTTGGCAGTAACAAATAAAAATTTTATTTAAAAAATCAAATTAATGACAATTTACATAATTAGACGTTTTACGGTTATATTATGAAATGGTTATTATATAATTACAGTTGAAATCAATAATATTCAATTATTCCGAGTCTGATGACTCATATTTTACTAATTTAACGTTTCTAGGACGTTCTAAGTTTGGTCGACTGATCGTCAGTGTTACGATTAGGTTGCAATTCCGATTTAAAAGTCCGATTTGGACACGAGTTCTTTTGAACTTTGGAAGAAATTTTACAATAAACCGCAAATGTGATCACAAAATGATTGACATTTTTGAATTCTACACTCTTTAATTATTTTAAATCAATTAGCTTTCAAAATTTTAGTACTTTTTAAATAACGATTTACAAGAATTTTCTTTTTTTTTTTTAATTTTTGCTTGATGGCTAAAAATACATATTTCCGTCTATTCTATGAATGTTATGACAAAGAGCTGTCAAATTGCTGTTACATGTTCGGTATCTTATAAAGACTTTAGATTGTCCCCAGATGTAAATGGCACGCCAATCTGTTTAACCGTATCTATTTAAATTAAAAAGATCTTGTTTGGAATATGGTCCGATTTAGCTTATTCTCTCCTATATAACAAGATTTTAATTATATTTTGCTAAAAAGATTATATTCTGCGTTCAATAAAAAATGGATATTTAAATGGGAGTTCAATGAAAATAATGAAAAGTTGTATAATAAAAAGTTATATTGAGCAACAAAAAATAAACTTGTTTAAAAGTTTAACAAGTCATTTTGATGGACTTTTTGGCTACACGAATTTAAGCGTGAAATGATTTATGTCAGGATTTTGAAAAATCTGCTATTGAAGTTGCTAAAAATTGCAATTTTGATACTTTTTGATGATTAATAAAGATTAGGATATGTTATAAACGATAGTTTAGATCTTTTACTTCAAACTTTTGCATTTTTTAAACAAAAGATCTAAACTATCACTTAGGACAAAAGTAAACTAAACAAGGATAGTTTTAAGGTTTATAAATATTTTTAATAAATGTTGATATTGATGATAATTGTAATAAATACATTTATTTAATTTAATATAAAAATATAAAATATTTTAGTAAATGTTTATAAAATATTCAAATAATTATTATAAATACTTTGTATTAAAGGACTTATAATTATTATAAATACTTCGTATTAAAGGACTTAAAATTATTATAAGTCTTTTATAAGTAATTGCATACTATCGGGACTATTCACATAGTGCTCAGTCAAAGACAGTTTATGAAATTCAATATTTCTTGTAATATGCTCTACAAATACTTAACCTAACCTTGTTAAAACTGACCTTATTTAACCCCGTCTATAAACCCGTATTAACGCATTTTTAATTGAAAAAGACAAAAATATCCACAAAATATACCTTTAGATTTCTGAAGTTACTGAACATGAATCTAAACCCAACTTTAAAATGGCGGATTTAATATGGCCGATAAGATTTCAAAAGTTTGTAATATTAATATTGGAAATTATTTATATTGGAAAATGTATAATTGGCCATTTGAAATTTTTAGAATTTGAATTTGAATTTATGTTCAGTGACTTTAAAAATATAAAAGAATTAT
Source organism: Solenopsis invicta (assembly GCF_016802725.1). Taxonomy (NCBI): domain Eukaryota; kingdom Metazoa; phylum Arthropoda; class Insecta; order Hymenoptera; family Formicidae; genus Solenopsis; species Solenopsis invicta. The sequence continues at coordinate 259,600 of NW_024105284.1, forward strand.
TTTGTTGAAATTTATCTTTTAAAATATGCTTATAAACGGATTCATAGATTAGGTAAAGCCAATTTTTAGTGAGACTAGGTACAATCGTGGATACGGAGGTTGCAACACTTTTATTCTAATGAATTTGGGAACGCGCAATTAAGTTCGGGGATGCAAATCATTGTATTCTACTTCGTATTATTCATCGCGCATGAGCGAAGGCAATGTCAAATTCACGTGTACAACATGTAATACTGGCGATGTAGCATAAGGAGTTGCGAGTTTGCTCTCTGTGTCAAAGATCTAGGTTCAAATTTACTCAAATTAGTATAACTCTAAATCGGTTTTTTATTGATTTAGAAGCGATCATTCTTTCTCGGAAGGCAAAACCGAAAGTAACTTTGCCTAAGAAAGTCTTTTAATCGGGGTTTGTCGAGATTGGTTCAACCCATTAAAATCCACCGAATTTTAATGGGTTAGATCCACCTAAAATAACCCATTTAAATCTACTTAAAAAATTCATTTACAAAAATCTATTTAAAAAATTTAATGAAAATTTAATAATAGTGTAAATGAAATATTTAATATAAATTATAAATATAATTTAATATTATAAATAAAATAAATAATATATGGTAAAATTGAACGCAATGAAACTCAATTTAAATTTTATTTAACCCTTAAACACACTGATCCTGTAAAATACGGAAACATTTTTGGGTCTGGCAGACTTTTTCAGCTTTGAGAAGCTATAACTTTGATTACAATCAATATTTTTCTACGATTTTTTTTTGAAACAAAAGTTCCAAATCTCAGTAGTGCGACTGCATAATCGACATTGCCGACAAATAATTTATTGTAAAGTTATAAAAGCAAAACCATTAAGCAAAAATGAGAAATTGGTCAAAAATCTACTTTTCCTTCAAAAAATCATATCTTTGCAACAACAAACGTTTAAGGACTTTCAAATACGGCGTTTTAAAGCTAAAGAGTCACACTTTCAAAATAAATTTTGGCAGTCATTTCTTTTAAAAAGTATAATTATGTAACATGGAAAATATGAGGTATTTTTGGGCATCTAAAAATCCACTGAAAAAAAATTCTAAAGCTAAAGATTCATACTTTCAAAAAAAAATTATATTATTGTCATTTCTATTAAAAAATGTACTTATGTAACAAGACGAATATGAGGAATTTTTGATTAAATCGTGTCTAAAATTGAAAATTGATGTGTTTCATGATATATTTTGGAAAAACTCTTTTTTCTACAACATTTTATAGTATTCCAACTTTAGACAGAGTATATGCGAGTAACATCTGCAAATCGACCTGTTCGAACGTATTTTGTCCAGTTTTTTTTATGTAAAATACTCACAAACAAAGTTTCACTTACACACTATATGGGTCGCATTGACCCTAACAAAACTTTGCTGCCGTGCCGTTCGAATTCTAGTTGACCAAAAAAGTTGATCAACCATATCAATCGAAAGAGGAGATTTCAAACTTTTTTTACGTCTTGGTCCGAACCTCCTATCTCATTCCGTCTTCACATAGCAAGCGTTCAAAATTTCATATGGGGTCTCTCAGACCCACGTGTTTAAGGGTTAAGTATATTTTGTATTTTAATCCAATTAATACTTGCGGCTTTATTAGATCACAAAATACTATTAACTTTTATTAAGTTTTATGGCGTTTGCTGTACCAAGTATTTCGTAGTTTTGACCAAACATCCATCTTCCAGGCATAATGGCTTTTAAAATTAAAGATAATGAATTTTTTTCGAAGACGATGTAGCAAGAAAATGTCATTAACGAGTTTTTATCTTCGAAATGGTGGAGAAAAAAAACGAAATTCAATAAATTACCAAAAGGATTTTGCGATTGTTTTTGCAAATTTTCTATTATGTTTTGCGTCTTCAGTATCTATTGAATGATTTTTCACAATGTTTGGATTTGTGTGATCCGAACTACGACATCGACTTGGTGTAGAAAAAATTACACCAAACAAACTTGTAAAAGTTTATCTTTTTCTTGCGCTCAAGTGAAAACGTAAATATTGATTGGGAATCAAATTCAAATATATTAATATAAATTAAGTTTTGTTATATGTTTTATTTTTTTTACTACATGTTATTAAAATATATTTATAATAATTTATATTAAGTATATTAATTATATTAAATAACAAATATTTTTAGACTTTTTACATGACAAAATCTTTTTTATCTCTTGTAAGAGAATTAAAAAAATAGTTTAATTAATTCTTGCTTTAATTTTTATCTTTCTTTAAATATTAATTAGTTAAAAACTTTATTTTTTAATAGGAAATTTATTAAAAAATTAAATCACATTGATAAATTAATATGTTAAACGTAAATAGATTTAATTAAATTTATTTTATATTAGAATTATTAATTGAATAGCAAATTTTGTTAATTATTAGTGAATTGTAAGAAATAACGCGTAAAACTCGAAAAAACCTTATGGGGCTGGGTTTTTTCAAACCCTGTTTCTAATAGGCTGTTTGAAACCGGCCTAATTAAAGCTATAGATTAAAGCTGTAACAAACCGCCTTTTGACCCCACCCTTCCCGGACCGCCTTTTGACCCCACCCTTCCCGGACCGCCTAACTGTCCGAACAACCGCCGAACGGTAATTATCGGCGCAGAGCGCCTAATAAGAAATCCGAAGACCGAGCGAGCGAGTGAGCGCTCCCGCGCGTCTTGTATCTCCGTGCGCACGCGCTCTCGTTCCGTCGCCGTCCGCAGCCACGATCTACGCGCGTGGCCCGAAACGAGAGATCCGAGATTGAGTGGCGGGGATGCTGCCTCCAGACCGTTCTGCCGCAAAACGTCGCACATCCCCTCACCTCGTTTCTCGGGTATATAAGGCGATGTTCGCCGGACGAAAACACCTTGTCCGTTTTTGGCTGGTCCGCCGTACAGAAGTTCCCCAGATTGAGGAAGAAATCGAGCGCCTCGGTCTCCGTCAAGACACTTGACTCTCGACCGCTCCCGATACCGCTCCGACTCCGTTTCTTGCTCGCCGCAATGAGCTCAAGTAAACTTGGGCCCTGTCAAGTTACTTGTCACAGGGCAATTCCGACATCATCCCGAGTCCGGCGCTACCACGAATAAGGGAGTACGGTGCTCCGTGCCTCCACCAAGTGCTATCCGGCGAATTACAGCGGTATTAACCGCCTCGCGACGGGCCGCGCGAAAACACGCACAACGACACGGATTCGTGTACGCGCCGCGCCCCGTCGTACCGCGCCACGCGTCGCGTCTTGCGATACGTTTTCACGGCCACAATAACAAGGCCACTCGAGTTCCGGGCAGTGTTTCCATTAGAGTGGTCTGAAATTTCCCTTCTCTTAAATTTCCCCTTTTTTCCCCACATTCTACCTTTCCCTGTATTTTTTCTTATATAAAAAATGTTATCCCAGATTTTATTATTTAAGAGTAGCGTACTTCTGAATTCTTTATTTTAATAAAAAATTTTTGAAATTATATTTAAATCGTTTATTTTGTTTCTTTATAATTATTTATAAATTTCTTTATATTTTAATGTTACCAGACCTCAGGTTAAACTTAAGTTAATGCTTTTAATCTAGAAAAAGAAAATAAGTTATGTTCATTTCCAATCAAATTGTTTAAAACTGTATTTTTAATAAGGTGAATAAATGAGGAAAATAAACGAATTAAATAAACATCTTTTAAAAATTAATTTTGTTAATTTTTTAATGTTTGAATACAAAACAAAACTAAATGTTTATTTTAATTTAAAACAAAAGTATTTTAACCACGTTTTTAGTTTCTACACTAGTTACAAAAAGGGATTTATTAATAAGGATGGCTATATGTTCTTATTTTTGCGATTTTGTTGGATTTTCTCTCATTTTTCCCTTTTCTCCTTTCTTCCCACAAAAGTTCAAAAATTCCTGAAATGGGAAATTTTCCCTCAAAGTGGAAACACTGGTTCCGAGAAAAGAGCTCGACGCCGTTTCGAGAAACGCGAAATGGGTGCCTCTGTACATAAACCTGTAAATAGATAGCCGTATTTCTTACGCGAGTTTATTGTCACGTCCGTCCGCGCGTTTCCGTTTACTATTTTAAGTTCCGCGATTAATTACCGTCCGACTTCGTCTCCGTATTATCTGTAATTACATTGCCGACGCTATTGCGTACCATTGAATGTATGTTCATGAGACGTATGTTGGTCTCATCGCGTCTTTTCAGTTTCCAATAAACACTCTCTGTTTCACAAACATCCAAAACGACGTCTAATTCTTTCAGGCGACCCTTCGCGTCCGTTCCTATACCAATCATCATTTGTACGTGAAGTATGGTCGTTACAAAACTATAGATCTCATATATCTACGGACATATACAGAGGAGACAAGTGTACGCGCTAAGTGTATGGTATGCGAAGAAAAAGATAAATTTAAATAAATGTTATGTGTCATCCGAAATTTGTGATAATTATTAACCCTTAAACACGTAAGTGGGTCTGAAAGACCCCATATGAAGTTTTGAACGCTTGCTATGTGAAGACGGAATGAGATAGGAGGTTTGGACCAAGACGTAAAAAAAGTTTGAAATCTCCTCTTTCGATTGATATGGTTGATCAACTTCTTTGGTCAACTAGAATTTGAACGACATGGCAGCAAAGTTTTGTTAGGGTCAATGCGACCCATATAGTGTGTAAGTGAAACTTTTTTTGTGAGTATTTTACATAAAAAAAGCTGGATAAAATACGTTCGAACAGGTCGGTTTGCGAATGTTACTCGCATGTACTTTGTCTAAAGTTGGAATACTATAAAATGCTGTAGAAAAGGGAGTTTTTCCGAAATATATCATGAAACACATCAATTTTCAATTTTAGACACGATTTAATCAAAAATACCTCATATTTGCCTTGTTACATAAGTACATTTTTTAAAAGAAATGACAATGATATAATTTTTTTTTGAAAGTATGAATCTTTAGCTTGAAAACGCCGTTTTGTAAAGTTCTTCAAAGTTTTTCGTTGCAAAGATATAATTTTTTTTTTAAATAGATTTTTAGATGCCCAAAAATACCTTATATTCTCCATGTTACATAATTATACTTTTTAAAAAGAATGACTTTGCCAAATTTTATTTTGAAAGTGTGAGTCTTTAGCTTTAAAACGCCGTATTTAAATGTCCTTAAATGTTTTTTGTTGCGAAGATATGATTTTTTGAAGGAAAAGTGGATTTTTGACCAATTTCTCATTTTTGCTTAATGGTTTTTCTTTTATAACTTCACAATAAATTATTTTTCGGCAATGCCGATTATGCAGTCACACTCCTGAGATTTTGAACTTTCGTTTTAAAAAAAAATCATAGAAAAATATTGATTGTAATCAAAGATATAGCTTCTCAAAGTTGAAAAAGTCTCCCAGACCCAAAAATGTGTTTCTGTATTTTACAGGATCGGTGTGTTTAAAGGTTAAATTTCAGAAATATTAGTAGAGCACATTACAACGAGTATGTATTGAATTTCTTAAATTGTTTTTAACTGAGCACTTTATGAATAGTTCAGACAGTACACAATTACTTATGAAAGACTTACATACTATAATAATTATTTAAATATTTTATAAATATTTACTAAAATATTTTATATTTTTATGATATTAGATTAAACAGATCATATTTATTACAAATATCATCAATATCAATACTTATTAAAATATGCATAAAATATTACTATAAAATCTATGATGTTAATTATTCACTATAAATTTTAAAATAATTATATAGTATTTTTTAAAATAGTAATAATATTTACAATATTTACCATAAACATCGTGTGCTGTCTGGAAGAGATCAAATATCATAGAATCGTATTATATCCGATAAAAATATTGCGAAAAGTCCAATTATGTATAATTAGATATAATTAGATTCCTAGATATAGCAGTTGTAATAATTTACACAATTATCGTATATTTATCTTTTTTAAAATTATAAATTTCTTAATGATTCTTAATGGCATAATTTCTTGTTTTTTTATTTCATAAATGTTTTTGCGATCTTAGATTGAACAGATCATAAAGATTTACTATAAATATCAAAAACATTTATAAAATATGAATGAAATATTAAGAAATTCAGTACTCCTTGTAATGTGCTTTACTAATATTATATTTTAGAATTTAATATTTATTTAATGTTTAATATTTATCACAGATTTTGCACAGCACATTATATTTATTTAAATTTATGTTGCATGTTATATATGCGAATTTGCTAGCTTTGCAGTTATCTATCGTGCATGAGCGAAGATAGTAATTCGCATCTCTGAACTTGTGTAATTGCGCGTTTCCAAATTTATTAGAAAAGTATCCACGACTGTACAATCTTAAAATTTTCTTTTTTTAATTTATTTTTTATATTTTATTGAGACTAATAAATTTTTTGATAAAATTACTGGTCAAGTTTTAAAATAAATATAATAATAATAAAAATGTAATAATAAAAAATAAAATTTAATAAAATGTCATCAAAATTTTATTAAAATTTTGGTAAAATTTTTCCACTAAGATGGTTTTTGAATATAGAAAAAATACGTATAATACCTGAATCATATACATTTATTTAATAAATAATTTTATGTTTATGTTGTAACTTCATTTTTATTATATTTATATTTCAGGGATGTTGACCAAGTACACGACATGATGGACGACATAGCGGAGCAACAAGATGTTGCTAAAGAAATTTCAGACGCCATATCTAATCCAGTGGCATTCGGCCAAGATGCTGATGAAGATGAATTAGAGAAAGAATTGGAGGAACTTCAACAAGAGCAGCTTGATAAAGAATTACTTGGCATCGATACAACGACGGATGAATTGCCAGCAGTACCAACCGCTGTTCCCGTTGCACCAAGTAAAACTCGCACAAGTAATTATTTTTATAATTCTATAAATTTTTTACCTATCCTCATAAAACAACATTTTTCATGCATAAAAAACTCAATACTCGTACAACGCACAAATGTTGAATTAACATTTCAGAAATGTTGAATTACGACATTGTTAATTTTAAATCAATGTTTCAAGACATAAATTAATAATCGAAAAGATATTATAAAAACGTCTGATATTTATTGAAATACTGTCCACTAAATGTATTATAAACATTGTGTAATACAATATTCAGGAATATTATCCAATATAGGTTCAACATTTATTAGACAAAAGTCACTTTTTGATCCATCGCAATTCATAACGCCACCACTCTTTTCAAAAATTAATGCAACGCAAAAAAAACGTTTGAGGTCTCAAAATATTCGTGTAGATTTGAATAGAACACGGCGATTTGTAAAATTCAATATGGCGGCTGAAATATGACGTCTGAAATCTGACGCCTGAAATCTGAATGTCCCAAATGATCTTACAATATCTTCGATTAAAATGCGAAAACTTGACAAATTGGCTCATAAAATGATTACTGTAAGGTTTTTGAAGTTGTTGATTACGAATCTGGAGACAGAATTACAAAATTTGAAATGACGGATTTAAAACGGCCAGATTTGGAATCAGTACATAAAACGTGAGTATGATAATTGTTTATTATTGTGTTATCTGGTCAGAAACGGCACTAGAGTATCACATTACTTACAATTTTGTTTCTTTAATGACAAAGAAAGCATGTCCACTTTGGATTTTCATTACTCACGGAATATCTTCAGAATATCATTTTGCAAGAAATTTTTGAGTTTTTATGTAAATCCTTTTGCTGTGCCATCTCTTTGTTGAACCAATGGTCATTGTAGAGTATTAAAATCCACAATACACAACAATAAACAACATGTATAATTTCTTTCAAATTTTTTAAATTTTGTCTCCAGATTCGTAATTAACGGTCTTGAAAACATTATTGTAATTATTTTTGAGCCGATTTGTCAAGTTTGCGCATTTAATCGAGGATGTTGTAAGATCATTCGTGACTTTTTTGGATTTCAAGCGTCATATTTTAGCCGTCATATTAAATTTTCCAAATCGCTACGTTCTATTAGAATCTACAGAAATTGTTGTACCCAATACGACCACGCTAACAAGCCGCATAGCAACAGAAAATCAAGATTCCCATTCATATGCGTATCGGATTCAAATTTCCTGTACGCAAAAGTATTGAAAGACGCTAATAGTCTTTCAGGCTTCCAGTTCGAATACTATCGCGCTACACCAGCTATTGCTGAGTCGCTTTCCGGTATTCGTATTTTAGCTAAGCGTGGGAGCTGCATTTTGCACGAACACGATTGGTCGAACTAAGTGACAAATTTGTGAATAAATAGAACCATAAAAGCGGAAAGCGACAGAAGAATCAATCGAATAGCTGACCGGAACGTTACTCGTCGTGCGTGCTTTACACGTTGAGCCGGTAACGTTATCCGGAGATAATGCGAAGAGACCTATATACCGGGTTGTCTATGTATGAAATCACGTATACGATTGACACATAATTATATGTCAAGTGTAAAAAGGGCAATTTAAAAATATACAAATATATATATATATATATATATATATATTAATATTGGAATCAAGAGTGTGTACTATCTCTGATCCGTCAACGTGGCCCTTCCTCGAGTTCTAACTCCTTGGGCGCAGCAACGAAATACCTTACTGACATGCTAGGAAGACCACCGGGGCATAACAACGTATACGAATATTTTGAGATCTCAAATCTTTTTTTGGTTGCGTTAATTTTTGGAAGGAGAGATGGCACGTTTGACGCAAAACGTTCCACACACACACACACACACACACACACACGCACACGCACACGCACACATATTGCGACCGTACTCACGAGCGTGGTGCAACTACGCGATCACCCATGACGACAGATAGACACGAAAATTAGCTTGCAGACATTGTTTGTCTCTAATGCGCAACAATTAAGCAACAGATTGGGCGCCAGGCATGAACGAGCGTGCCGCTCTTATATGACAAAGTTACCGGTCGCCGAAATTCTTTGCTATCAAACGCGAAAATGTTTTATTGCGTCACGGGCAATGACGGATTTTTTTAACCGGTAGTTCAGCCACGGAATTGGCAGAGGCGGAGATTCATTGCGGGCGAGAAGATAGAAGAGAGCGAGGGAGCTTAAAGAGAATACGTCAAATAAATGGAAAAATTAACAATATATTTTTGCCGATCTCGGATATTAAATCGCACAAAGTTTTGTACAGTTTCTCGCGACCCGAGCGCGGCCGGAAAATACCACGCGGTCGTCGGTACGAGCTCACAGAACGGAGAGAGTCGGAATTCGATTTTAATTAACGGCGGACAATATACGCCGTTCACATTCAAAACTCTACACGCGCACTCTCATTCTACACGAACTTACGTGGCGATTCGGCACGAAGTATGCGATCGGAACTACGCGATCGACACATCCAAACGCTACTACAAACACACGAGAATATTACAACAATTAACGTGACTTGGCTGTGGCGTCGGCGACGCTCTCAGTAAACGGAACCAAGGAGATTTAAGACACGACTGATCGGATGAGGCGCACGACGGTAGAGCACGCGGACAGCACGCGATCACCTACATGCTCCTCTTTAAGCGGAAAATCTTATGATAACGCGGACTCTAAAAGCGACTACCGCGTGTGCGACTCATCCGATCGGCGAAATCGGTGGCCTAAAAGTCTCGTTTGTCTCACCACGACGCTGGCCTTGCTTGAAAGGTCGTCCTCAGAACAGAAGCAGCTTCGGTCGTCTTAGATCGTGACGGCACTTATGACGATCCACAGCGAAGTAATTAATAGCGCGAAGAAATTCGGCAGGCGGCACGCAGGATCTCTTGTCCCACGCACGGGGCTCCTTGCGCCCCGCTATTGGCTCCGCCTTATTACGCGGTCCTCGCGAGCCTCTAATCAGGTTGTCGCATTGCGGCCCGCAATTTGAAGTATATCTTCGGGCAGCTTACAACTTTTCCCGTGGTTTTTCCGAGACTGGACGGCTATCTTTACGGACTCTTCGATGTCCGCTGCCTCCGCGCTTGAGATTAAATCAGGAACATCTTCTCGCAGCTCCTCGTTTGGGGTCTCCCACGCGATGATTTGTGTGGAGTGTCGATGTTTTCTTCGTCTGACTTTCCTTCTGTGCGTCCTGCAATATTCAGCGACTTTACTGTTGCATACGGGCGCGACGGTAAGAGATAACGTAATTAATTAAATTGAGATCACCTGTCGTACGCGCTACTGCGATCCTGCACACGATCCATAAAGCTCCGGCTGACGGTATGTCCTCCTTCTTGCAGTCTTCTTGCCGGGTGAGACCCCGTCGGTACAAAATTAATATTTGCTAGCCGCTGATCCGCAAAACGTCGCTAAAATTGACGGACGAACACACGCGCACAAAACAAAGACGCGAAATTATTAGCGCACGCGTCAACACGTCCGTCTCCGAGCTGAGAGGGCGTAGAGCCGCAGCGTGCGCTCCCCAGCCGGATCTTACGATTCCTGTGACGGAACCGAACAGGATGTCACGTCACAATATATATATTTCTTTGTTTATTGATACATTTAGCTAGGCAATTGCGATTACTGGGCGGTCCCCGCCGTGGGCACGCTAGATACGCTTGTTCGCCGATTATATTCTTTACTAATTTTTATTTCGGTAACTATTGCAAATTTTGTAAAATGGTACTAAACGCGCGCGCGCGCGTGTGTGTGTGTGTGTGTGTGTGTGTGTGTGTGCGTGCGTGCGTGCGTGCACGTGCGTGTATGCGTGTGTGCGTATATACTGTACATGTATATGTAAGGTGTTCTAGGAATGGTGTACGAATTACGCATTAGGAACGTGAGAGTGATCAAGATGAACAAAAAAGTCTTATATTATTTTGAAACATTTATTATACGACCGACCAGCGATTATTGTTGATAAATGCATAAGAAAATGTTTGGAGGTATGCTCTACACGTCGCCCCAATGTCGTTTATAAGAAACTTCTGCGCGACTAGCAATTTCGATCGCTGGGCGGTTGCATTTTGCCGCGTGTTTAGATTTGGCCGTAGGCGAGCAAATTCGGCTATCTTTATGGATTGATAACTCATTAACTTATGCGAAAATCGCAAAATAATACAAGATTTTTTTGACTTACAATTAGTTTAGTCTATTCTATCTACGAGAAAGTTTGATTATTAATTATATCAGACACCTTGTATATATAATATTTTAACAAAAACCCTTTTTTAAAAAAGTATCGTACATTAGTTTATCTTGTATTAAAAACATTTTTTTTTAATTTAACTTTTTCAGAAAAGATTAGATTATACAATTAGCTAGGTATTTTATTAGACATAAAAAAACACAACAGTATTTTTCTCTAAACCCACCTAAACTCTAAACTTTTTAAAACATGTGTATCAAAGTGAAAAAGAACTTGGCATGCCCGAGTCTCTTTATATTATGTCTTATATAGGTATTTAACGTTGCTCAGTATTAATAATGTTAGAGAACGCAGGAAAGGAGCAAGCAGACTGAAATAAAGGACTTGTATTATTGTAGGAATAACTTAAGAAATGTATTTTACTCGATGTTACATATAAAAGGAACGGAAGTGATCGAGAGAGCGGAGTTGAACTACGGATAAATAATATGTAGATGGGAAAACGATTTGTGAAATTGACAGTACAGATGGCCGTAACTGAGGCAATAGATAGATCAAGTGATGAATTTTGTATGTTTATCATAGACATATTACATATAGAGTAAAGAAGTCAGCCTCAAAAGTAACCCGTTGGAGAAAGAGACAGAAAACGGGAGCTTTAGTCTATCTCTCTTTTAATGCCGCTAGTAGACAAAGACAAGAATATAGGTCCTATTTATTCTCTCTTTCTATCGTGGGGACATTTCCACTTACAGATCTGTCTATGGCTCTTTTACTCTGTATGTAATATCTCTATGATGTTGATCGCCTTATGTTGATCCAATAAATAATTTAATCAATAAAGAACAATCAGTATAGATGCAACGTTGAAAACATTCACAATTTAACATCCAACATTGTTACATCTGAGCTATATTCTATGCTGTATGAACAAGTTATTTACCTTTTTTTATGTACATTTGAAGTTTAGTGTTAGTCATTCAGTGATCATGGTGTAATATTAAATTTTGCCTTTTTTTTTAAATTATGTATTTTTATGTAAAAATGGTTGCTGAATCGGAAAATTTTAAAATTTGAATTATTAGAGTAAAATGTATTTTTGGTTGAAAGCAGCTCAAATTTTTTCTTTGTTTAACCTTTATGAATTTTTTTAATATTAGTGAAGTATTAGTGAAAAAAATGTGATAATTACTGTTTTGCATATTTAGAAAAAAATTTTTATTTGGTCAATTTTTGATAAAAATGTATTTTTCTATCATTTTGCTTTGCATTGCGTTTCATCAACTTTATCGAGTTTTTTGATGCGTGAAAGAAAAATTATTTTTAAATTTGTTGATTAAATTAATTTATTTTAATTAAATAGTAATTAAATAATAAGAATATAGACATGTGTGAAAACACGACTAAAGATGAGCCTTGATCATAGCAGGATTTTTGTGCTGATTTTTTTGTGTGATTTTGTATATTTTAAGTTTTGTAATTTAGATAGTTTCAACTTACAATTGTGTTCTAAGTCCGACAAATATCTCAACGCACAGTTTGTAGAATTAAAATATGTAATAATAATTGACATAGAAATATTAAGTAGCAAGATCCACTTCGACCGTGACACTTATTTCTGAAAAATTACTTTTGTTACACGATGTAATAAAAATAATTACTTTTGTTACACCATAATCACTATTATAAAAATATGTAAATAACAAATCTTGAACAATTTAATATTTTTTGATGTATATAAAAATTATTGTAATTTATATCATTTGTTTATAATCTCAATAAAATGTTGTAATTTTATTTTTAGAAGCTAAACCGGAAGAAGATGACGACTTGAAGGAATTAGAGGCGTGGGCATCATAAAGTGATATTAGAAGTGATGTTAAAATCAAAGATACAAGACGTTTTTAGATAAATATAAATTGTAATTACCATGCATAAATTACTATGTCATACCTTTTTTACGGTTGCATTCCGATACATTGCCAGTACTAAAAATCTGTAGTTCACATTACATGTACTATAAATTTTAGCATTGGCAGTGAATTTCGTAACAGCCTAAATAATTATTAAATTAATTTGTGAAAATATTAAGCTTCTTTATTAAACAGAACTTTTGAACGAAACCACTAAAGTTAATATTTAAGCTTGAGTAAAGATTATACTACATATATTTTTATGCTGTGGTAAATATTACTAATAAGTAAATAGAATAACAAGCACACAAAAGTTGCTTATAGTAGTGGCGAAAAGAAAGAGGGTAACGTATTTTATATTTACAGTAAATGTATTGCTAACTAATAAACAGATAAAGTTTAGGAGTGGATCCAAATGCGCAACTGTTCACTGAGTGATTAAATAGCAATTGAAGATTGATTTCTTACTTTTGGATATAATTAATCATCTTCAATATCTATTTAGCCAATTTAGGCAATTTCTATTTAGTGAAAGGTTTTACATATTTAGATGTATCCATTAAATATCAATTTACATGCAATATACAAATGTATATGTTATGGTAAATTTGATGAATACGGTTATTATACATAATACGGTTAATATACATAATAACCTATAAATATCTAACCTAACCAAAACTAGCGGTTATTATGCATATTAACCGGTTATTATGCATAATAACCGATTAATCAAATTACCGTAACATATACATAAACAGCAAATATAAAATTACAGTTATATAAATGTTATAATTTTCCACTTAACAATGTAAACAGTTACATTGTTGAGTGAGAAATTGTAACTAATATTTATATAACTGTAACTTTGTGTTTGCTGAGCTAGTATATATTTTTTACATTTAGTATACAGGATGCCCCAGAAATGGGGTATGGGCCGCATTGGGATCGTGGAAGTGGTTTAGAGGAAAACATCTTGAAACTTGGGATACTCGCCATAATTATTGACCTAAAAAGTAAAACATCTGAAGCAATGTGCGATGACGCTGCGATTCGCGAATTTGTAATATGACCCATTGTTACCTTCTCGCCGCATGCTAACACTATCAAGCAAGACGTGATAGATCATGTTATGAGTTTGCGAGATATGGTATCACTGCACATTTTTTTAGACATTTTATTTTTTTAAGTTGATAATTATAGCAGATATCTCAAAATGGTATAACACTTTTATTCGTTTTGATCGCTTCTACGACTCCAATGCGGCTCATAACTCATTTCTAGGACACCCTATATGTATATATACATATATATCTTAAACACTGCATATTCGGCACCAACTATAAATACAGCATATGGGAGACTTGGAACTTTGAGAAACTATTCTTTGATTTTAATCAATGATTGTTCAATATTTTTCAACAATTTTTTTTTTTTTTTTGAAAGTTTAGTGTTTCAAAAATGTGACTGTATAAATTGACGAATTTATTATATTGAAAAATGAAATTTTTGTGAAATTATTAAGGAAAAACCATTAAATGAAAATAAAAATTGTAAAAAAACATTTTTTTTTAAATAAATCATATTTTTGCAACAAAAATCTTTCAAGAATTCTATAATACGGTGTTTTAAAGCTAACGAGTGATATTTTTATGAAAAAATTATAGCATTGTCATATGTTTTAAAAAGTATAATTATGTAACAAGAATATGATAATAAAAAACTTTACTTTCGTTTTCCGTGCCGTTTGAATTGTAGTTGTGCATTGAAACTAGTTAGTGTGGCTATTAATAGTGGAAACCTCTAACTTTTTTTTATCTCCTATCTTAAATCTTCTTTCTCATTCCGTTCTTACACAGCAAGTGGTCGACATTTCATACGGGGTCTCTTATACCTCATGTTTAAGGGTTATATATGTATACGTATATGTGTATATATATGTGCGTGCATGCGCGTGTGCGTGTGTGTGCGCGCGCGTGCGCGTACACACACACATATACATACACTGAATGTAAAAAATATGAAATAATTCTGTCTAGAAAATAGATTGTAAGTAATATTATTTTTTCGAAAATATTTTGTTATTGTACATACGCATAACGATTTAAGAAACAATTTTCTTTCCTTAAATTGTTAAATATACATGGCCTTCTAATCTTTGTGTAAATATATTTGCTATGAATAAATATCATAGATCCAAAAAAAGTACTAGTTTTTAAATTAATATTATCATTAATTGAATGATATATTAAAGATAGAAATACGAGTATATATTCAATATGAGATAGATACGTCTTGTATTGTAAATTCACTGAACGTCTTTTTTTTAATGTTTTTAATTTAGTTCAAGTTTAATTGAGAAATTAATCTTTTCTCTTAAGGCAATGCTGGACTGACGGTGGAACTCACTCGACGTCAGTATTACAAATTGCTGTAGATTTTTTTTCGACGAACTGTGGGTCGCGCGTGAGGCGAAAAGTAAGGGGAATAGGCTAGCGCTCTTTGTCAAACGCACTCATCTGTCCTTGTTCTTTTGACTTTAGCGTCTCTAATGCAAGATCTCTGAACTATCATGAACACAATTTCTGCTCTGCACCAATTCCATGTGTAAATTACATAAACAAAATTTATTCAGGTCTTTCTCTCATACTAGAACTTTTAGGATCATTCTGCAAGCATTGTATTGTTCTTTCATTTAATTCATTTGCCAAAAATTACTTATTTCATACGTACCAAGTCTAAAACTTTTATATGGGACACATGCTGTCACAAGTTGGCTGCAGATGCCGATAATTAAAGTATAATTTTTTAATCAACTTTTGTTTTTTGTATTAAATTACAGTTTCCGGCGAATATTTTTGTTACTACTTTAAACTTTAGTGTAAAAGGATTTTGAGATTAATAAAGCCAATTAAGAGAAAAGCATGAATATAAATAATGGCATATATACATGTTGTCCAGCATCGCCGTAAGGGGATGCTAAAGCTAAGGCTGAATTTTCTCGACGTCGATATTACAGATTATTTTTTTGAACGAGCGGGACGCGGTCGCGCGCGGGGTGTAGAGTAAGGGTATGTGTTCTGTGTCACGCATAACTCGCATTAACTAGATTCCTCCCACGACTAGCGCATGAGGAGCGCATGGGCTATCCTAGCTTTCAAGGTGAAGCAGCCCGTATGATATTTATGCGCGACAATTATTCAAGCGGGAAGGAAAGTTTTCTACAACACTATAAGCGCATAATATTATTTAATATTAAATAATATTTTTGAAATTTGAAATTTTGATATTTAATATTAATAAAAAGTGGTTATAAGTTCACTCCTGATAATATATGAATATTACATGTTAATATTATATAAGAAATAAGCAGTATTTATTTTAATATTTTATATTATCGAGAATATTATAGCTTTAAATGTAATAATTATATTTATGAATATTTTATGCACAATAATTTATATTAATTTTTAAACAAAAATAATATTGAATAATAAGACCGAGAACGGGATATTCTTTGGTTTTTTCGGATTTACGATTTGCTTTTAATCTTGACAACTAAGATATAGTTAGCGTAACGTTTTGGACGCACTTGTCCTTCTTCAGCCGCATTAATTTACATTTCTAATGTCGAATTACTATACTTGAATATACATTTCTACGTGAACGCATAACTATGCCGATTTTTTGTCTGTTATATAAAAATCAGGATAATTTTATTTATCGATGCAACGCGAGAAGAGTCTGAATCCATATTCCAGTGTGAGGCACCGTTTCGATGTTCCGAGTCTCGCTATTAAAATGTAATAATTTAAATTAAATAATAATTTAAATAACTAATACTAATTTAGCTGAATAAAAATAATTAAATGAATAAAATAATTTAAAAATGTAAAAAACTTTCAACATGGTTCCAATGATTTAAGTAGATTGACGTATACATTGATATTTCAAAACTTACGAATAGCATATTGCATGGATAAAGTACTGTGCTCGGTTGTCTGTTTCGTGCGAAAGTGAATACACAACCGAGTGTAAACAGCTAGTCAAGGAGAACGTGGAGCAGATAATATAAACTATTTATTGTCTTTGTATATTATGGTATGCTTCTAATTTCTACTGGCCAACCTGTCAAGCAAATCAAAGAGATTCATTTAAAAGCTTTGTGTCCTTTTATTGAGTTTGTTGTTCTGCTTTTTTATGTGTATCATTTCATGTGTATTAATTTTTTGTAATATTTTGGTTCTGTATCTAAAACTAATGTATTGTTCCAATCGATCGAGTAATTGTAGCATGTGATATGACAGTGCTTTGACGAATCTAATTTGATGTTATTTGTGTGTTCTTTTATTCTAGTATTAGGTGCGCAACCAAGTTTTTGCTGTTTTTTTATGAAAATGCAACTTTATTGTGAAAAAATGGTTACAAATGGATCATTCAAAGTATTGCTCATCGCTAGCAACAACTTTTGCCCATCTTTCTGGCAGAGCTCGAATATTGTTACGATAAAAGTATTTGTCTTTTGAGGCTATCCACGAATCAAGCCATTTTTTTATGTCTTCATATGAGCGGAATTGCTGATCAGTCAGACCATGTGCCATCGAACGGAATAAGTAATAATTGGACGGCGCAATATCTGGGGAATATGGCGGGTGGGGTAGGACTTCCCAATTGAGCGTTTCCACGTAGGTTTTAACGGGTTTGCAACATGAGGCCAAGCGTTGTCATGCAGAACCACTTTGTCGTGCCTCTGCTCGTATTGTGGACGTTTTTCGCGCAGTGCTCTGCTCAGTCGCATCAATTGAAGTCGATACCGTTCCCCAGTAATGGATTTGTTTAGTTTCAACAGCTCATAATAAATAACACCTACCTAGTCCCACCAAATACACAGCATAACCTTTGCAGCGTGGATATTCGGCCGAGCCAACGACGTAGAAGCATGACCGGGCAGTCCCCATGACTTTTTTCTTTGGGTTGCTGTAATGAATCCATTTTTCATTACCCGTTACGATGCGATGAAGAAAACCCTTCCTTTTTTGCCGCTGGAGCAGTTGTTTACATGTGAAAAAACGCTCAACCTTCCTTGGTTTCAAATCATAAGGAACCCAAACTCCTTGCTTTTGAATCAAACGCATGCAATCGCTTGGAAATGACTTGGCGGGTAACTCCTAATGCTGAAGCAAACTGTTCTTGTATTTGGCACGGATCCTCATTGAGCAATGCCTCCAATTCAGCGTCTTCGAATCTTTTTGGCCTTCCTTCACGCGGACGGTCATCAACATCAAAATCACCGTCTTTGAAGCGATGGAACCAATCACGGCACGTTGTTTCACTTAGAGCAGCATCTCCGTAAACTTTTTGGAGCTCTCGATGCGCTTCAGCCGCCGTTTGCTTTGAATAAAATAAGAAAATCAACACTTCCCGCAAATGACGATTATTTGGCACAGAATTAGACATTTTCACACAATCAAAAATATATGACGCCAAAACAAAATCACTAACGTGTCAACGCGGTTTGTTTACCATATGTCTAAGCTTGGTTTATGACGTTTTGGGTATGTTTAAATCGACCAGCACTTACTGCTGGAGTCATCTATTGACAAACAGCGGGAACTTAGTTGCGCACCTAATATTATTGATTTTTAAATTTGTTTAAAAAATGTTTCAATAACATCTATGAAAATCAGTAAAAAATTAACTTTATTATATACCTATATTTATATAAATAATATACTTTAATTATATATATTTCGTCTTTTCGATAACATATATTGACCTAATCTATCAGTGATGTGTATGTATTAGCACAAAGTGTTTACAGATCTATCACGAGGGATCAGTTTACAGCAATCACAGAGATCAAGCAACGTTCACCAGGGTGTAATAATTTTATAAACCTGTAGATTTTTGTATTCTTATTACTTACATTTTACATACATCGAATATTATAATCAGATGTCAACACGTTACACGTCAATCGCCAAAGCAGGAGTCGGAAGTTAGCCACACCGCAGAGACGAAACTGAAATGGTATTAGTCGCCCGCAAAACTTTAAACCGACATAACTTCTATAATTTGTAAAATAATTTTGATAAATTATACATCATTGTATTTATTAGAAAAAACGCTACAACTTTCGTATAAAATCGTATAAAAATATTCACTTTACCATGCAAAAGTTGTGCGTGTCTCTTCGTTCTGATAATTTCTGTAAGTAACCACTGTGTTCACAATAAAGTTTAGTTCAAATCATTTAATTAAATTTTAATTTGATGTTATATTTATTGGGTCTATCTCTATTAGTTTACGAGATAAAGGAGGGTGGCCACTTATAATAGGACACCCTGTATATGTATATATATGTATATATATATACTCGTATATATGTATACAGGTTGATTATTTATGACTGTTACAGCGTTTTACCCTGAGAGCATTCATACCGACAAAACTTGTAATATACTAAGCGCTCGTTAGATGACAGCTGCTTCGGCCGGCACGTGCGCGCGCGGCCTGAGCAGTGCTGAGTGATACGTATAAGTCCCTGCTGAAAAATTTTTCTCAGATTACTTTTATATAATTTTTCAAAGTATCTATAATTTTATAGTTTTTTCGAATTTTTTTATAAGAATTGGATTACTTTTCATAAATACTTTGAATGTCTACATCTTTTCTCAAAATTTTTAAATGTGTTAACTACCTCTATAATTTCTGCAACTGCAAAGGTTGGTAACAGATTTTGGTCCGCATATGGTTTGCATACATTGGTATTTCCGGTACTCTTAGCAGATTTGTAACAAATATACTACAACCTTGTTGGCAAAGTATATGACAAATTGGCGTTGAAAAGCAAACAAATCTATTGAAAGTTTTGACGACAAATTTATAACAAATATTAAACAAGTTTGCTATTGCAAAAATGTTAGCAATTTTTACGCAAGAATGCAATACTATCTCTTTGTCAAAATACACGACAAATTGGAAGTTGATAGCAGACAGATCTGTTGTATGTATGATTGACAAATTGATGACAGATAGTAAGCAAGTTTGCTTATCGAACGTTTTCAATTTCGATAAATCTGGTGTCTTCCCAGTCCACATCTCGTAAGGTAACACATATCTATCCTTTCGATTAACAATACGATTAAGAATATATGCCTCATAAACCGTTGTTTCTGCCCACAGAATCTTCGGTAGATTTTTTGCGTGGAGAAGAGTACACACTTGACAATTGTCCGATTATCAAGGCTCCGCCTTGGCGTTTGGCTCAGCAATAAACGGTACTGTCACTTCATGCTTAATACTTTTCTCCTCCAAGTATCTTTTCATTCCATTGTTGACGTATTCGCGACTTTGGTCCGTTCAAAGTACTTTAATAGATCTTCCGAAGTGATTTCGCACCGCAGCTTCAAATATTAAAAATTTTTCAAATACATCAGATTTATTTTGCATAAAAGAAATTACGCAAAAGTCAGTAGCATTGTCTTTAATTTACATACCAACGCAATCGACCGATTAATTCAACTTCCACTGGTCTCACCACATCATTGTGTATGATCTCACCTGCTTTAGTATCACGTCCATCCTTGGTCGATTTGTATGATTTTTGATGCATCTTTTCCATTTGACATGGTTCACAAAAAATAATTTTACCTCCTTAGATTGACCGACGACAATAATTTGTGTTTATTCTCTCAATAGTCCTAACGTTTACACGAGCGAATCTCTTGTGTAACGTCTTTAGATCTGAATTACACTCTGCAGCATTCGTCTTGTTATAAGGAATAGTCTTAAATGCTAAGCAATACACATTATTCGACGCTTACACACCCTCAGATACCTTAACGCCATTGTGCATTAGTTCCGCTTTCCTTTCCGTGGGAGTCACACATATGTTTTTGTCCGTTAAGCGTCCCGCAGACAAAAGGTTTCTACGTAAAGTTGGCACAAAAAACACATTATCTATGCAAGCACGGTGTGAGCTCACGGTATCCGACAGATGCGTGATTAGTTTACGAGATAAAGGGGGGTGGCCACTTATACTGGGGACTGTGCGTGTGCGTGCATGCGCGCGCGCGCGCGCGCGCGCGCGCGCTGTGTGTGTGTGTGTGTGTGTGTGTGTGTGTGTATATATTGTGATGGTGTTTTTACGCTCCTGCCACAAGTCTCATTCAGCCGCTCACAGCCTGGTGCGAGAACGCGATATTTATCCCTCTCAAGTAATTATTAGCGTACGAAATTGGGCGCCAGGCATGAGAGAGCGTGCCACTCGTTTGATTCACTAATTTCTCAACGTTATACTAACTCTAATTGCCATGAGCGGGGACGATACGACCGTCCGGTAGCTCCCCGCTAAGTCAGTAGAGGCGCGGGGGGGGGGGTGCGGGCAGGTGGTGAGTGAAAGAGCAAAGGAGAATCGTAGAATAATGAGGCAAGAATTAACAAAGAGAATAACAACGTATATTTGAAATCCTCGGGATAGTGGAATACAAAACCTTGCACGCGGTTTACCTGCGTGCGGAATGCGTTACAGAATGGCGGAATGTTACTCGAAGCGGCTCAGTAATCGGACGGTAGCGCACGGCGTAACGATTCAATCGCCTCGGCAAGGCGGTCGCCGCGGGAGAAAGTGCACACATCAAGGCGGAATTTCGCGAAGCGAGTCATGCACACGCTAGCCGAAAGATCTCGCGATTTCTCTCACCGCTACTACCGTAATTAAGCTACGTTCAACCCGCGGAATCAGACAAAACTCACACATGCACAATTACACGAACTCACGATACAACGACAGCTTGGCTGTGGCTATACAGGCGCGGATGCCGAAACTAAAAAAACTGCGTTAATACGGCGGGATCGAGCGAGCAACGTCGCGGCTGTAGCAACGGCTACGTTTACAATATTACACGCAAATACGAGACAGTACGGAGTGGACTCTACTTAATTCGGTCAGTCGCGACGTCACCCGTCTTTGATCGCGTAATCGGTGACTTTACAATTCGTTTTGACGCTCGTCTCACCCTTTGGCGCGGCACGGAACTTCTCTCTGCGTCTTCTCCGAAAGTTTGGCTTTTGAGTCCTCGGCACCAGTCTCTGGCTCGGAGCACGTTCACAGCACAAGTGAGCCTCGATCTTCGATCCTGCCGGAGGCCCGCGGTGTCGCGCCCCACTTATCGCCGCGGCCGCTTCTGTATTGGCTGTTAGGCGGCTAGATCCTGGCGGTGTGCGCATTATTCTATCGTTCCGCGCTTCTGACGTCGATAGCGCGCGAAGCCCACATTCGGCAGTTAATTCTCGTTTGCAACGTTTGGCGTCCCCGGGAACTGATATCGGCTGGCCTTGTCTTCAGTAGCAGATGACCGCCGCCTCAGGCCCGTAACGCCTCACCTGCCCGGTTCTAGTTATCTCCTCGTTCTCGTTTTTGCCTTTTAGTTTCGCGCAACTTCCGCCTGCGGAATTGTAACTCTGCCGTTCCTGAAAAATTAATTCCTGACAGACAAGGTTTTTGTTCGGCGGCAAACGAAAGGAACAGCGAGAGAGGTACAACTTACGAGCCCCTGCGTCTCGGGGTGCCCTGTAAATCCTTCGGCAATGTTCCTGGATTCTTGCTTCCTTCTCGGTGCCTCTGGATGGACGAGACGTTTTACCCGTACAAGATGTTTTTTCGCAGTCACCGGCTTTCCTCGGCGGACCTACTGCTTACTTGAGTTTAATAGCGGCCGCAGGGACGGCACAGAGACAAACACACACATTTAAACAATCGCGCCTGCCCCCGAGCCAGAAAGACGCAGTATCCGTGTCGCGGTTAGGCCGGGAGGGTTCCGATAGCGCACATTCCGTTAGCCCACCAACCAATCATCTTGACTTATTTAACCCAACCTACGGAAAATCTCTAGGCATCTGCCATTGTGAGTGGTTTGTGTGCTATCGGGATGTACGCTGTCGGGACCCGCCGAGTCAGGCCATACGGCCTTTGTGACGGACAACGAACGCAAGTTGCACCGTCACAACTCCCCCTTCCCCGGGGAGGACCGAGGATATCTTGGCTATTGACGAGCGTCAATAGCCACCAATCTCGTTTTCCGTTCTTCGTACACAAGCTCCACGAGGGTTCAAGGTCTAGTCGCCTTTAACTCGTAAACGACTAGCTAACGGGGTGTCCATAAACCGCGTCCGGCTGACGGTTTCGTCTTATTGCAAAACTCCAAATACGGGAGTTGCCCCGGTGCGGGGGACCCGCTCTGCACTTGCGAGGGTCGGATTTAGGCGGATCCCGATAACGAACGGGACCGATAGCCCACCACCACTCATAGCGGCCGATGCTTAGAATTTTTCTGTTGGTTGGGTTAGATAAATCAAAATGATTGGTTGGTGGGCTATCGCACCGTGCGCTATCGGATTCCGTCCGTCGGATCCACATCGCAACTCACGGTGGCGGTGCTCCCGGACAACCAAATTCTTCCAAAAACAAACAAAATACTGAAAAAAAATGAAGCTAACTAAATGGGAAAGGGCATCTCCTTTTCCAGCGACTGACCTCTCACCCTTCCCCCGGCGCTCGCCACGGGATCAACTCAACCCTTTATTACTTACAAAACGGACCATGTAAGGTCCTCTCTTTGCCGCCATTACCGCTCAGCCTTTACCTCTCTCCACCCGGGTACTATTGCAGGACAAACAATTCCGTTCCAGGGTATAAACGAAGAACTCTCTTTATGGGGTTACCCTTTATTAAGTGGGCTTTTTTGGGAGTTACCCCCAGTTAATTGCCGGTACATTCAAAAACAATATAGCAAATATACGTATAATACACACAAATAGGACGGGGGGGGGGGCCAAGTAGCGACAGAGAGGAGACGCGGCAAACAAAAACAAAAAAAAATAAAAAAATCCACTGTGGGTGAATATTCTTAGCCCCTACTCCGTGTCCACTTTAAACGGAACCAAAAAACACAAAAAAAAGAAAACTAGGTTCTCCCCCTGCAACCGCTGGACAAATTTCCAGCTGTGCAGTTGACCAGATGCGACTTGGCACTTGGTCGGAGACGAGCCCCCCGTAGCAAACGAGATTACGATCATGATGGAGCCCCAGAACGGACTTTGTAGCCAACCGGAGCGCCCCATCGAAAGGGAAATCAACGCGTATGAAAAGACCGCAACGGACGAATCACAAGCGGCAACCGACCAGACAACAGTGATGCGGTAACAACGCGAGGTAAATCCGCAACAGGTACCGGACTCGGACAACACGAGAGAGGCCCAGGACCACAACGACAACAGGGGAGTTGATCAAACGGCGACATAGGGTCATTGTGACATCCTAATCTTTCGATATTTTCTTTTACACATATAGATATGTTAACAGAAATACACATGTCATTTCTTTTGATTATTTATATCTCTATTTTCATTTTTTATTTTATTTTATTATTCATTTTTATTTTGCTTTAGGTTAATTTTATTTACTTATTTTACTATTACCGTGTCATTTGATTTTATTCATTAATACAAAGTTATATGGGAATGACACTTGTCTACCCATCGAAATTGCGATAAATACAATAAAATAGCAATAGAGTAGTGTAACAAGATTATAAGGGTCAAGAACGCAATTAGGTTGCTATCAATATTGCGAAAAATGGCATTCAGCCACAAAATTCAAGAGACCTTTCCCGCGCCTACGCGATGTGGATTCCATAACTGTTGTGGAACCATGGCGGAATAATACACGGCTAACGTAACGCGCATGTGTCTACCCACGGGAAAGGGAACAAGGAGAGCGAAGGAAGCCATCTTAGCAGTTAGTCGAACACGGACTACGATACGGGACACACCGGTGTCAGCGGACACTGATGTGAATGATGCAACATTGCATCATCGCGTGCAACGCGAACCTAGCAATAAGAAACAAATAGATACTGTGTAACGGAATAATTGTGCACAAATGACAATCAATTAGACTAATAGTGATTTTATTTTCCATTGTGATTGTGTACAATACACCGTCTGTCTGTGTGTATTCGACATAAATTATTTGCACACCCATCATTGATAAGCCCCGTTTCCACGTGCGTTCCTAAAGTACCAAGTACGCAGATATTAGAGAAATGCATCATACAAACTATAAAACTTACCTGTGTACCGACGAACATTACGCAGCGGTGTAATTAATCCCACGACGACCGTTGACAGGAGGGACAAGCCTGGCCAATCACGTACGAGGATTCCTGAAACAGAGAAAGACTCAATTAAAAAATTACCTTGGTAATTAGTAAGTCAAATTACCTGGCGACCGTAAGATTCGAGCAGGATTCAGCCCAAAGATAGGTGAAATAACCTGAAAGGTGAGAATTGTGAAATTAACATTCGTTTGTCCGGTCACACCCCTCCCCCTCCTTCATCGGCGTCCCTTAACGGAATCTCGGGGTCTCCGCGGAAGCCAGTGTCCTTCAGGGTGACCTCGACGTTAATCCCTCTTGCTGGACTTCGGTCGATGTTCCTTTCTTCCCGCTCGCCACATCTTTCCGTACCTTGGGCACTCCTTCAGAGTGCGTCCTCCTTGTCCATATCTATAACAGAAGCGGCCCCGGCGTCGAGGGCAGTTCGAATAACGATGTCCATCTCTGTCGCAATTCCAACAGTCGATGCCGAGCGCGTCCTGGGTGAGCGGCTCTTCTCGCTCCTGCTCCGCCGGCCCTCCCGCGACTCCGCCCTCCGAGTGCAGTGGCTCCGAGTCTGTTTGGGTGCCGGCGTCTCTTCTGGTCCCCCATTCATGTAGCCATATGTCAATGGCTGTTCTTACTAGAGCGGTCGTATGTGGGGTATCGTGCCGGATCATCCGGAGAAGGTCGGCGAATGCGGTGGCGACTCTCTCCTTTCTCGGCTGCTCCGCCATTTCAGTCTTTTGGCCGTTCGGCCGTTCTTTCTCAGGTTTGGAACGACAAATGGATCTAATAAGTAGCAGGGTGGCAGGGGGGTTAGTCGGGGTCCACGAAACGATAGGATTTAATGTGCACCTTCTCCACGGAAGTACCATCTAAATTCGCGAGCTCATAAACGACCGGCGACAAAATTTTTGCGATTTGGAAGGGTTCCTGGAATCTGGGTGAAAGTTTTGCGGCGATATTATGAGCCGCGGACGATAAGGTATGTTGTTTCTTCAACACGAATTCCTCCTCCCCAAAGGATCTATTTCGCCGGCGCATATTATAATAAGTCGTTGGTTTTCGGTGAGCCTGCTCTAAGTTCTCAAACATCCACGCATGCAGCTCTTGTAAATCTTTCATTCTTTTCTCTCACTCTCCCGCCTCGCGTGGTTGTACCTCGGTAGTCTCCTCGCGTCGACGGCGTAACGAATGTGTCGGCTCTAACTCGCGGCCTAAATTCAAAAAAGCGGGCAAAATTCCTATGGACGAATGATGCGCGGTATTGTAGGCAAAACAGAAATCATGCAGATGTACGTCCCATTCACGGTGGTCGCGGTCTAGAAAAGCGATAATCGTAGTTTTTAATACGCGGTTTACCTTCTCCACGAGGTTAGCCTGCGGATGATACGGTGGAACCGTGATGTGCGTTATTCCATATTCTTGTGCGAACGTTTGCAATGTTTGATTAACAAACTCCGTACCATTATCCGTAATTAAAAATTTTGGCGTCCCCCATTGTGATAGAATTAGATCTTCTAAAGTTTCTCTAATTTTTTTCCCGTTTGCGGCTCTTAAAGCGCAGCACTTAACCCATTTTGTGAATAAGTCCTGAATGACCAGAATATACGCAAAGCCGGATTTACTTCTGGGCAGCGGGCCCATTATATTGGCGGCTACTACTGTTTGGGAGTTACCGAAATTGTGAACCTAACGTGTTCGTGGGCCCGACGTCTAATAGGTACGTCTCCCGAAAGGAGGGAGAACGTAAGAGCTCGCGCTACCGGCGAGAAAAGAGTTGTGGAAAGAGAGTCGTAGACAACGCACGAGAGTCTTGCTCTAATTTTAAGTGAAATTGTATTATCATGACGCGAGCGACAAGCTGTTAGAAAATGAGAGTGTTTGAATAAACTTATAAGACTTGTCATCATTGTGCATCATTTATTAAGACGGAGGAATTTGGAGCTCCCACGTCCGGATTCGTAATTTTAAAATAATTCGCCTTGTAAGAAGGCTCGACCCAATAGCGGCGCGTGGAACTTTCGACGGCACGGCGTGATCGCTGGGCGAGAGAGAGAGAGAGAAACGCCCGGACGAGAACATACATAATTAATGGTCCTTCGAGCCGGATTTGGACAACCAGGGTGACTTTAAGGATTTCCGTCGATTTTTGGAGGGCTGTAGCCATGCTGCGGCGTAATCATCATTAAGGCATTGGTCATGAGATATCGGTAGTAAGTCGATTAAGCAGGACACGACATAGTGACATGAAATCCCGGTAAGCGAGATACATTTACATTAAGAAGTTAGAATTTCATGCATTTGGTTATCGACTCAAAATTCATTTTGTGACAAAATTTCATGCATTTGGTTATCGACTCGAAATTCATTTTGTAGCAAAAATTCATGCATTTGGTGGTCGAGTCGAAATTCATACATTGGGCATCGAGTCGAAATTCATACATTGGGCATCGAGTCGAAATTCATACATTTAATTAGCTCGACATTCATGCATTTGGTAGCGACTCGAAATTCATACATTGGTTAGTTGACTCGAATTTTATACATTGGCGACAAGTCGAAATTCATAATTTGCGATAAGCCGAAGTTCATACATTTGGGGGACGAGTCGAATTCATAATTTGCGACGAGTCCATATTCATACATTTTGCAACGAGTCAAATTTCAGACATTTGTAAGAGAGTCGAAATTCATACATTTTGCGAACGACTTGACATTTCTACATTTGACGATAATTCGAACATCATACATTTCACGAACGATAATTATACACATTCCAATAACGACAAATAACGTAGCTCACGCAAAGACCTCGTGTATGAACGTTTGAAATAGGTGTAAACATGGCAGAGAATTTGTCATTGTTATCGAGACGGCGGGCGACCGTAAAAGGTCACGCGTATTTACAATTTCGCAGTTTCTATGCCTTTGGATCTTATCGATGTTATAGAGTGCCAAGCGAGGTTACAAAAACTGGCCGATTTGTGGAAGGAATTTGACGATGTTCAGGGCCGTGAGGATATCGGTCTGGCTGAGGATGATGAACCGAGCGAGGAACAGGCACGAGAAAGAGAGGCATTTGAGACAACATACTATCGTGCAGTGGCTGAATTGAAGAGGCGAATTGATCCAAGGCAGGAACGACACATTGATAACGGGATGCACGCGAGAGCGAATCAGGAAATCGTAAGCGAGACACGAGTTGGGAAAATGAAGCTGCCTACCCTGGAACTGCCGAAATTTGATGGAGCTCAGGCGCAGTGGCTATTATTTCGAGATACATTTCAAACGTTAATTGATAGTAATACATCATTAGAAAAAATACAAAAATTTCATTATCTAAAGTCATGTTTGCAAGGTAGCGCGGCTGAAGTCGTGCAATCATTAGATGTATCAACCGATAATTATTCAATCGCATGGGTTCTATTAAGAGAGCGATTTGAAAATAAGAAGTTGTTAATACATCAGCATATTCATACGCTGTTGGGCATGGGTTCCATCATTAAAGAATCGCCGGCACAATTGCGTAGATTAGTGGACGAAACAAAGAAGCATTTCCGAGTATTAAAATCGTTAGGCGAACCGGTCGATGACTGGAATAGCATCATCATTTATACAGTCATGTCGCACGTGGATGTTCAAACCAAACGAAAATGGGAATCAGAGACAGTCGAAAATGAAACACCCACGTTACAAGAACTTTTAGATTTTTTGTCATGACAATGTGTAATATTAGAAAATTTGCAAACAAATAAATGTTCAATTAATTCGACTGCGTCCTCCTCTGTGCATAGAGGAGAAAAAATGAGTGTTAACATAGTTCGGTTTGCTGACAAGAATTGCGTAATATGTCACGGCGATCATGCAATTTATCATTGTGTAAAATTTAAGGATGTGACTACGTCGGAAAAATTAGGTGAAGTACGGCGTCATCGGTTATGTTTCAATTGTTTGCGCAGAGATCACACGGCAGATAGATGCACGGCAAGCGGGTGCAAGCAATGCGGATTAAAGCATAGCACGTGGTTGCATAATGATAAACTCGGGATATCGGTGGACTCAAGGGCAAGGCCAAATAACGAAAACTCGATATCGGAAATCTCAAAAAAGACAAGGAGCGATTCAAGCGATCAGGCTAGTTGCTCGGTAGTGTCTACGGTAGTAACATGTCCAAATCAAGTGTTGCTTGCGACCGCTTCCGTCAGAATCAATGATCGATTCGGCAATGAGCACCTGTGCAGGGCTTTCTTAGATCCGGGAGCACAGGTAAACATAATTCGGAAGGATGTATGCAAGCGTCTTCAACTAAAGGAAAAAGTAGCTAACCTTTCGTTATCGGGGGTTGGATGTAGGTTGACTAGCGCCATGGGAACCGTCAGCGCAGTTATACATTCGGTTGTAAGTGAGTTTAGCGTCAGGTTGGAATTTCTAGTCATGGAGCGTATAACAGACCCAATGCCATTGCAAAGAATGGACAAGAATGCGCTGCACATCCCGAAGAACATCAAGTTATCGGATCCGGAGTTTGAAACCCCCGGAGGGTCGACATTCTGCTGGGAGGCGGAATAGTTTGCGATCTGCTCTGTGTGGGATAGATACGATTGGGCCGCAATTTGCCAACCCTGAAGAAGACGAAACTTGGTTGGATCGTGGCAGGAAACATGATGTCGGACGGACATAAGCATCAAACCCGCGCAACATTGTGCGCAATCGCTGGTGAACCAGATTTAAATCATTAATTGGAGCGTTTTTGGTTCATAGAGGAGAGCCCACTGCAGCGGGATGCCGGTAAGGAGACGATGTGCGAGGAAGAATTTAGGAACACACATAAGCGAACGCCGGACGGACGATTCGTGGTACGTCTGCCTTTTCGGGAGGATCCTAGTTGCTTGGGAGAATCACGAAGAGCGGCGCTGAAGCGTTTACAGTCAGTCTATCGAAGGCTGGATCGTGATGCAATCCTGAAGAGGCAATACATTGAAGTAATGGAGGATTATTTAAGGTCGGGACATATGATTCAAATTAACGAGAAGATATCGGCATCAGAGGAACCCGTGTATTACTTGCCTCACCATGCAGTCGTTAAGGAGGAAAGAGAGACGACAAAGCTCAGAGTAGTCTTTGATGCGTCGTGCAGATCATCATCTGGCAAGTCACTCAACGATGTAGTGAGAGTTGGACAACTATTCAACCAGAATTATTTGAGGTGGTTCTACGTTTCCGACAGCATCGATACGTACTGACGGGGGACATCGAGCGAATGTATAGACAAATATACATTGACCCTCAGCAGCGAAATTTGCAACGTATTTTATGGAAAGCAGATTCGACATCACCGGAGGCATTCGTATTAAACACGGTAACATTTGGCGTTGCAACAGCTCCATTTCTGGCCGTAAGGTGTCTGCATCAATTAGCGTGCGAGTGTCAGTCGGAAAGTCCAAGGACAAGTGAAGTCATATTAAAAGATTTTTACATGGACGACCTAATTACCGGGACGGATGATGCAGAAGAACTGAAGAAAATCAAGAATGAGGTTAGTCGGATACTCGCTGCAGATGGATTTCCAATTTCCAATAAATGGAAATCAAATTTGCCTGAACTGGTCGAGGACCGTGGTGAGTCAGAATAAAACATGAGAAAACCATTGGGCGAACAGGTTAAGACTCTAGGATTGTTCTGGCGTGTTGAAGAGGACTCACTTACATACAGAGTCAAAGAACCTCCATCAGAAATTCGCATCACGAAGAAAACCATTCTCTCCATCATATCACAAATTTATGATCCGTTAGGTCTGATTAACCCGGTAATTGTTCAAGCAAAGATTCTGATGCAACAAATATAGCAATGCAAGATCGGTTGGGATGAGTCTCTGCCGGAGAACCTGCACACCACGTGGAAGAAATATTGTCAACAGCTACATAAACTGGAAGAAATTAGCATTCCGAGAGGAATCATTGCGACGGGTTCGACAAAAATTGAAATCCATGGATTTTGCGATGCCTCGGAAAAGGCATATGGAGCCTGTCTGTATTTAAGGTCAACTAATAGCGAAAATCAACGAACATGTCAGTTAATCTGTGCAAAGTCACGTGTAGCGCCAATTAAGAAAATCAGTTTGCCACGTTTAGAATTATGTGGAGCGTTGCTGTTGAGCAGATTGATGGAGAAGGTAGTCAATGCACTCACATGGCAAGTAGAAGAGAAACATTACTGGTGCGACTCGACAGTGACTTTAGCCTGGATCAAAGGAGAACCGTCTAGATGGAAAACCTTCGTGGCCCATAGGGTCACTGAAATACAGAAGACCTCTACCGAAATACAATGGCATCATATTAGATCTGAAGAGTATTCGGCTGATATGTTATCCAGGGGAGTCGAACTGGAGAAGTTAAAATTTGAAAGTCGGTGGTGGAAAGGCCCAGTGTGGCTAGAAAACGAAACCGTTTATTATCCGCTAGAGTCATCATGGTTATCGGAGATACCAGAAGGAAGAGTGATGTCTACGATGGTCAACGTGGAGCCCGGGTTGAGTGTTTGGACAAGGTATTCATCATTGAAGCAATTGAAGCATGTTATCACTTACTGCCTCAGATTCTCATACAATTGCCGGAAGGCCACAGACCGGTTGACGAGTTGGTTATCGGTCAAGGAATTAGAGGAAGCATTGAACATCATATTGAAGCAGCATCAGAACAGCATTTTGCAAGAAAAATAGTTGATCTGCAATCGAAGCGCCCAATCTCAAGAAAAAGTCGATTATTAGCGCTCAATCCGTTCATGGATGATACGGGATTATTGCGTGTAGGCAGACGCTTGAAAAACGCTCCAGTGTCATATTCTCGAAAATTTCCCGTGGTGTTGGCGACTCGGTATCAATTAACCGATTTGATCATAAGAGATAATCATTTGAGAAGTTTGCACGCGGGCCTCGAAGCCCTTTTAAGCATAATCAGAGAACAATATTGGATTATATCCGGTAGATCAGCTGTGCGGAGAGCCCTGCGCAGGTGCATTGTATGTTATAGATATAATTGTAAGACGCCGAAAGAAATAATGGGAAACTTACCAGTTCACAGAGTGAGCCCGGGTAGAGCATTCTTAAATGTAGGTGTAGATTTCGGTGGGCCATTTAACATTAAGGTATTGCGTAATAAATCAGCCAAGGCATATATTTGTTTGTTCGTGTGTTTTGCAACTCGCGCCATTTGGAATTGGTATTTAGTAATAAAATAGCACTGTACAAGGATATCGGACACATCACATTTTAGTGAGACATACAATTGTAACAGGGACAAGGTTGAAAACTGTATTTTCAAGGCGGGCGAAATGTTTGGGAGTTACCGAAATTGTGAGCCTAACGTGATCGTGGGCCCGACGTCTACTTGGTACGTCTCCCGAAAGGAAAGGGAACGTAAGAGCTCGCGCTACCGGCGAGAAAAGAGTCGTGGAAAGAGAGTCGTAGACAACGCACGAGAGTCCTGCTCTAATTTTAAGTGAAATTGTATTATTATGACGCGAGCAACAAGCTGTTAGAAAATGAGAGTGTTTGAATAAACTTATAAGACTTGTCATCATTGTGCATCATTCATTAAGACGGAGGAATTTGGAGCTCCCACGTCCGAATTCGTAATTTTAAAATAATTCGCCTTGTAAGAAGGCTCGACCCAATAGCGGCGCGTGGAACTTTCGACGGCACGGCGTGATCGCTGGGCGAGAGAGAGAGAAACGCCCGGACGATAACATACAACTACCATCCACGGCGTCTCCACCACGCGATGGCCC
This sequence comes from Solenopsis invicta, assembly GCF_016802725.1. NCBI lineage: Eukaryota > Metazoa > Arthropoda > Insecta > Hymenoptera > Formicidae > Solenopsis > Solenopsis invicta. Next base: position 292,599 of record NW_024105284.1, read on the forward strand.
ATTAGTCCCGCCGCACTCGCCTGCTCGACTTTGATATGTTGGCACGTCTCACATTTGCCCACGTATTTCGCGACGTCGCGAAAAAGATTTGGTCAGTAATAAGCAATCGTTATCCGGTTATAAGTTTTCTCCCTCCCGAGATGGCCGGCTTGAGGGTCATCATGCGATTCGCGTTGGGCCTCTTCTCTTAGATCCGATGGTAAGACTAGCTTCCACTGATTTAAGTCTTCTACGACCGCGGATGTAGTGGCGCGCGGGCGGCAGTAATACAGTTTCCCATCTACAACTTTCCAATCGGTAAACTTCTTCGGGTGTTCAGCTATCTCGCGGAAACGCTTAATATACCACGGGTCCCGAGTGTCCTCGGTCATTTCTATTTTGTCTGCGACGGCCACTAGAACCTTGGTGTCACTCTCAAACATACGCGACAGAGCATCCGGTACATGGTGAAGAGCGCCTTTCCGATGTACGATCTCGTAATCGTACTCGAGAAGTTTAAGCGCCCATTGAGCTAATCTACCTGTTCGATTCTTAAGATTGTGTAACCAACCCAAGCTACTATGGTCTGTCACGACGGTGAATTTAGATCCCTCTAAATACGGTCTAAATTTCTGTATCGCCCATACTACCGCTAGGCATTCTTTCTCCGTGACGGAATATTTCTTTTCGTGGTCAGATAGCGCACAACTCGCGAAAGCAATAATATTTTCGACACTGTCGATCTCTTGTATAAGTAAGGCCGACAGAACTGGCGTCTGTTTGCCAAATAAACGGAACGTTAAAGTCCGGGCACGACAAGGTCGGAGCCGCCGATAACCGTGCGCGGATCTGTTTGAACGCTTGCTGCTGTTCGTCCCCAATCCCAGCGTTTATCTTTCTTTAATAATCGCGTGAGTGGCTCGCTGACGGTCGCAAATTGCGGTATAAAACTACGATACTACTACGACATTCCGAGAAATCGTCGCAGTTGCTTAATGTTCCGCGGCGCCGGATATTCTAAGATCGGTTTAATTTTGTCGGGATCGACGGTTAGGCGTCCCGCTGTAAGATAAATCCCAGATATCAAAATTGTGAACGGCAAAATTCACACTTCTCGGGATTAATCGTAAGACCGGCATCCGTAATTTTATTCAAAACCCGCTCGAACCACTCTAAATGTTCGTCGAAGGTTGGCGTTATGATCACGATATCGTCTAGATACGCAAAAGCGTGAGGTTCCATCTCCGGCCCGATTAATTTATCCAACAGACGTTAAAAAGTCGCGGGAGCTCCGGTTAATCCGTACAGCATTCTTGTAAAATAGTACAGACTTTTTCCCGGAACGCTAAACGCAGTAATCTCTCGACTATCCTTCGCCAGGGATATTTGAAGATACGCCTGACTGATCAATCGTCGAGATATAATGCGCAGACCTCAATTTGTCTATGATGCCGTTCATATTCAGCAACGGATACGCGTCCTTCTTTGAAACGCCGTTAACCTTCCGCAAATCTAAACAAAACCGATATTTGCCACGGGAAGGTCCCGTTAACGTACAGTGCGATAGCGCACATCCTTATAGCACACATAAAATTTAAAGTAATTCCCGACAGCACATCCCTATAGCGCACATCCTGATAGCGCACAACACAGAAAGACGCGTTGTCCCGATAACGTATAACATAAAAAGCGCATTGTTCCGATAGCACACAATGCAAAAAGCGCATTATCCCGATAGCGCACACTCCGATAGCTTACATCCCGATAGCTTACATCCCGATAGCGCACATCCCGATAGCGCACATCCCAATAGCGCACATCCCGATAGCTCACATCCCGATTGCGCACATCCCGATTGCGCACATCTCGATAGCACGCGACTGTGTGCTCTATCGGAAAAAGACGCATTTGTTTCCCTTAGCACACATATAATACTATGTAACGTGTACCGTATACAATGTGATTCATTATAATGTATTAGTTTTTTTATTTACATATTCGTAATTAAACTCTGAGACGATTTCTTCTTTAGTAAAAATATTTATCCCAAACTTAGTTGTTAAGTTATAAAAAGAAATAGCGTATGACGAGTCGGATAATAGTGGTATACAGGGGAGGCGCAACTCACTGTTACATGCGGGTGTTTCCATGAGGCTTCTGATGCACTCAGATGACACAACAGAGATGCAAAAATTTTGCAACGCGGGCAATTCCGAGACGTGAAAAATCTGATGTAAATATGCCAGGTCGTTAACGGCGCGGGTTTCGCCTGATTCCGCGGGAGTCGCCTCAACCCGCTCTAGCGACTCGCGGACGCGTTTCCCGAACACGACGAGCACGTCTTTACCGTCACGCCCGATTTGCCGCATTAATAATAATACATACGACGATTTTCGCTGCATTTCCGGGCGATATGAACGATCTTCTCGCAATTCCAACACTTGGCGGTCGACATTTGCGCTGGATTAGCGGCTGCAGTAGCCGGCGGTGCCGCAGCGGTCACCAGAGCGCTTGCCGTACGGCCGGCGCGGCCGCTTTTACTCACGCATTTCTCGTTTTCGTCGGGCGAGTCGATTCCGAGGAGGCGATACTTGCCGCGGCGACGGCAGGCGTGCGGGGAGTTATTTTGGCGGACGGATGCTAATTCCGGAAATAGAGACTTTTCGGGGGCGGGAGAGGCACGATATTGCGACTCTGCCTCGTGGCTCATTTCTACGCGTGAAGCCAATAATTTCAACGTGGCAAAATTAAAGAATTCATCGCAACGAACGGCAACCTGCAATCGCGGCAGCATATTGCGGTGCGCGTAATTTAACTGCTCACTAAGCGTGGACTGAGACGTTCGAAAAAGGCTTGCATACAGGTGAGGTAGTCCGCGACTCATGCTCGCCCTGCGTACGACGTAAGATCTCGTTACGGAGCGCGAACTGGAAATCCGGATTGCCAAGCGCGCACGCCACGCGGCCACGAAACCCTCTCAATTTCGTCATTCCGACCGTAGATTCCTAAACCAATATAGCGCAGTTTCCGTTAAAAAAAAAGGCAGACATTTGAACAAGCCCTTGTCGTCGACCGGAAACAGGGCGCAACATTCTTCAATTCGGTCTAAAAAAGCTTCCGCGTCACTGCCACACGTAACCGAGAACGATGAATTTCCCTTTTATAACGCGTTATAAATATCTGTTATAGCGTCTTGTATTAAATTTTTAATTAGCTGCACAACGTTTTGTATTTAGGTTATTAATCACTCCGTATTATAAGCAGTTAAGTATTTTTATTGTTAACACATATTTGATTTTAATCCGCGATTCAAGATTGGCGCTCAATGCATACTTTAACATTGTCAACGTAGTTACTCGATCTCCCCAGCGGTCGCGCTGAGATCGTTTCTTTCGGTCGCCACGCGTGGCATCTAGGAACTCCGTTCTCTCTCTCTTTGGCTTCAACCAGCGAGCGGAACATACGCATTGTAAGAACTCAGAAATAAAGACTTGTTCAACCGTTAATATAGAGTCCACAATTAATTGAAGTGAAAATCGTCACACCACTCAGGCGTAATACACGATCAGCGGTGACTGGCGTACTATTTTGGTCCTTCGAGCCGGATTCAGGTCAGAAGCTCGAGAGGTTGAACAAAGAGCGAAACGTGGACAAGATTAACCAAGGTACCATATCGTAGTAATTCCGTCTGCGAAGCATTAAGCATCACATTTAAGCCGCCAGCAGACAAGAAATTCGAGTCTCAGCAAGGCGCAGCAACCCTCGCTCGTCTCAAAAGCAAGTCGCGCAATAGATAGAGAAGACGCGCAGTCAAGAATTTTGCCATTTTGTCCATCGCATCCTCGTTCGTGACGAAAAAGACGCGTTGTCAAAATCTCACCATCTTGCGTATCGCATTATTGCTCGTGACAAAGAGCGTAGTACGAGGTATGATCAAAAAGTAAGGTGACTTTTTGAATTTCGCACGCTCTGTACACTCTAATTTCAAATTTTTTTTTGTGTGTTGGTACACTCGGCACAATCGTATGTTCACAGTTTTGACTATATAGCATGTGTTGTTTTTATGTGAGAGGCATAAAGGTTAGACTCGTGTTTGCGTGCTCGGCGATTTTTTGCTGTTGAAAATAATGGAGCAGAGAGTTTGTATTAATTTTTGTGTAAAAAATGATATTAAGTGTTCGAAAACTTTTGAAATGTTGACAGTGGCGTACGGTGAGTCAACTTTGAGCAAAAAAATGTTTATAAGTGGTATAAGTTATTCCAAGAGGGCCGAGAAAATGTTAACGATGAACCTCGCTCTGGACGCCCCAGCACGTCAAAAACCGACGAAAATGTTTAGGAAGTGAAAGAAATTGTGTTGAAAAATCGTCGAATCACGATTAGAGAAATAGCTGATGATCTTAACATATCGTTTGGCTCATGCCAATCAATTTTAACGGATGTTTTGGGTATGACACGTGTGTCAGCGAAATTCGTTCCGAAACTGCTTAATTTTGATCAGAAGCAGCGTCGCATGAACATCGTCCAAGACATGTTTAACGACGTCAATGATGATCCTGATCTGCTCAAAAGGGTTATAACTGGTGACGAAACATGAGTATATTGTTATGAAGTCGAAACCAAAGCCCAATCATCCTAGTGGAAGAGCCCAGGAGAGCCAAGACCGAAAAAGGCACGCCAAGTTCGTTCGAATGTGAAGGTTTTGCTCACAGTTTTCTTTGATTACCATGGCGTTGTGCATCAAGAATTCCTACCACAAGGTCGTACGGTAAACAAGTATTATTACCTTGAGGTTATGCGGCGTTTGCGTGAATCAATAAGAAAAAAACGTCCGGAAGTGTGGAAAGAAAATTCATGGATTCTGCACCATGATAATGCACCTGCGCACACGTCGTTACTAGTGAGTACTTTTTTGACCAAAAACAATACTATCATCATGCCTCAGCCACCGTATTCACCAGACTTGGTCCCCTGCGATTTTTTCCTCTTCCCAAAATTGAAAAGGCCTATGAAAGGACGAAGATTTGTGACGATTGAGGAGATTAAGGCTGCATCGCTGGAGGAGCTCAAGGCAATACCCAAAAGTGCATTTCAGAAATGTTTTGACGACTGGAAAAAACGCTGGCACAAATGCATTGTATCAGAGGGGGATTATTTTGAAGGGGATAACATAATTTTGGATGAATAAATGAATATTTTTTTATAAAAATGAAAAGTCACCTTACTTTTTGATCACACCTCGTATATATATTCTGCCCACCAAAAAAGCGGTACACTAAAAATTTAGGAAAAATTTACCAAATTTTAAACACTTATAAAACAGGAAATATTTATGATACAGGGGTGTTTCAAAAAAGGAATTAAAGCTTGAAACTAGTACTTTGAGAAACTTTTATTGCCAATTAAGTGGCATGAATAATTTGCTAATAGCCGATGATAGAACGAAAACTTGCAAAATCGATAAATAAAACGTGCAGTTTCTAGAGTTGTGTAGAGTGAAGCAGTTGACGTAATTTAATGAGGTAAAAAACGCGTGAAAGTTCGAATTTTTTCCTTCAAATCGATAGGATAATTTTTCGTTAAGTTATGCTAATTTGAAGAAAAGTTGTTTTTTACAAGATAATAATGAATTATGAATTGCAATGTCGCCGTTATCAATGCAAATTACTACAATTCTGTCCAAGACATGTTATTGGTTTAAAAACATATCCGTGCGTGTGTGTGTATATGTGTGTGTGTAGGTGTGTGTATTTGCATACCACGAAGATAAGGACCCCGTGGTTCGTCAATTCTACAGTATTTAAAGACTCCAAATTCTTCTTGTGAAGTGTGTGTGTGTGTGTGTATTTGCATACCACAAAGGTAAGGACCCCGTGGTTCGTCAATTCTACAATATTTAAAGACTTCAAACCTTTCTTGTGGATTGTGTGTGTGTGTGTGTGTGTGTAGTGTATGCGTGCGTGTGTGTGTATGTGTATTTGCATTCCACAAGGATATGGACCGTGTGGTTTGTTAACTCCTTTGTCAGCGGTGTCCCGAATTCGTATTACACTGTGTTCAGATACTGTCTCAAGCGGTTGTTCAGGACACCTTTGACAGAGGGCCGAGGAAGAAAGCTCTCTGGTAAAAAAAATTCGTATACGATGCTATAAATGTAATTAATGTATATGCGGAAAGTCTAGCAGATTTTTGTTGTGCCCTAATCTTTAAAGGCAATCTTGATAAACTTGTGCTGTCTCGGGAAATTTTTTTTCTTGATTTTTTTCTTTCAAGACGGTTTGTGCAATTTTAATTTAAATTATAATTAATTTATTTGCATTTGAATTACTGATTAATTATGACGACGATAAATCCTGAAAAAGCTGCCCAAGTTGTTGCTTTAATTGAAGTGGGCAGAAGTCGAAGGTATGTTGCTGAAGCACTTGATTTGTCAGTGTCAACTGTGCAACGTGCTTACTCTAGGTCCAATTCTTTCTAGAGAAGGTCTGGTTCGGAACGACCTCGATGTACCACAAACAATGATGATCGATTCATTGTTTTAAATTCATTAAGAGATAGACATGGAACACCTGTTCAAATTTGAAATAATCTAAGGGATGTCTGCAACACGAATGTATGCGTTAACACTATTCGGAGAAGATTAACGGAACAAAATCTGTTTTTGCGTAAGCCAGCGACTGTACCTTTGCTTACACGTCGTTATCGTGTAGCTCGACTTAATTTTGTACATGAGTATAGAGCCTGGACTTATGCAGACTGGAGCAAAGTACTCTTTAGCGATGAAAATCGTTTTTGTCTTTATTCTCTATATGGACAAGAACGAATTTATCGTTGCAGTGGAGAACGTATTGCAGATTGCACTGTAAGTCAGAGGCGTAGTTACAATAAAGGCGGTGTAATGATTTGGGCAAGAATTTTAGCAAATGCTCATATAGATCTGAATTTCTTTGACAGGAACATGAACGCAGACGTATACGTGGAAGAAATACTCATTTCATACGTTGTTCCGTACGTACCCTTTATTGGAAATAATTTCTTGTTTATGCAAGACAATGCTCGACCACACATTGCGAGAAGAGTGCTTGATTTCTTGGATGAACTTGGCATAAATCGACTTGATTGGCCAGCAAATAGTCCAGATTTAAATCCCATAAAACACTTGTGGAACCACCTTGGTAGAAAATTACGAAATCACGTACCTGCTCCTTAAACACTGCGAGAATTTCAAATAGTTCCTGAAAACGAGTGGAATACGCAGGATGAAATTAAAGGACTAATAAGAAGTATGCTTCATCGTATGAATGAAGTAATACGCGCACGAGGAGGTTGAGACCGGACGAATGGATATTAATTTTTCAATGTTCATTTCTTAGGTTATTTCACCTATCTTTTGGATGTATCCTGCACAGATCTCACGGTCATCAGGTAATTTGACCTAGTAATTACCAAAGTACACTATCTAATTGTTCTTTCTTTCTGTTACAGCAATCCACGTACGCGATTGGTCAGGTTCGTCCTTCCTGTCCACGGTTGTTGCGTAATATCTCACGCCGTTGCGTAAAGCTCGTCGGTACACAGGTAAGTATCTCTTGCTTGTATTGTGCACTGAGTTTAATGTTTATGCACTTATTGTTGCAGGAGCGCACGTGAGAACGGCTGGCTGGTTAACGACGGATATGCAAGTGACATATGGCAAGTCCACATAAACTATATATATATATATATTTATTGTACACTTACAAAAATAAATTAAACTGTCTGTAAATTAATGTACCGAATGTGTACAACTATCCCGCGTTACAGCTTAATCACGTTCCATAGATTACGACGTAACAATTCGCGTTGCATATGGTGCAATCTTACATCATCACCTTTTGCATGCTCGGTCGCATGTCCTGTCTGTTCGGTGGTCTGAGATCGACTGACTCTGCACTCGCAATTATTCACGGTGTTTCTGTACGTAATTAACGAAACAATTCGCATCGCGCACGATGATGCAATCTTGCATCATTTTTCCAATGTCTGATGACATCTGTTCAGTGGGAAACACTTAAATTTTGCGCACTGGATTTTCAAAGATTTATTTTATTTATTATTGTACAAATCGCAAATGTTATAATTTGTATTAATTTATTCGTGTATTCACATCATACCGTGGCAACGTCCAAGGAAGATGTGCGTATCCACCGCAACGACGCCTAGAGGCAGCGGCCCTGAATCCGTAAGGACGTTGCCTAGGAGCCACTACCCTGGATCGTGGATTCGTCGAAGGAATGATGTTCTTCTGTTTATTGTCACTTGCGCATACGTTATAACAAGCGCATATTTTATCGTGGTTTATATTATAATAGTATTGTGTTATGAAGCCGTGAAGCGATGTGATCGCGTTTAATACTCTCAGAAGAAGGCTCAAAGAATTAATGGTCTTACTGAAATAAAGAATTCACACACGTTTTATGTCTGCTCTTGTTCGGTGGCCAAAAGCGTAGTGAGGCCGAGACGCGTATTCAGGACAAAAAAAAACACCAATAACAAATTGCACTTTTTTAATAAACAAGCGTGCGCATGGTAACGCGGAATTCCGATACATAAATCCGCTTAGTAACAGGAAATCTCGAAATACCAAATATCTCGGATTGCCCGAGAATTCTCTTTTATCTAAATTCACCCGGCATCACTCGTCCGTCGTCCGTTCTCCGCAACATACATATATGTATATGTGTGTGAATGTATATTTTCATTTACAATTATGACGTACGCATATATATATATATATATATATATATATATATATATATATATATATATATATATATATATATATATAGTAACAAACCGTCTTTCCGCTCCTCCCTCGGACCGTCCACCGTTTTAGGCTATTCGGCCGGACAACCGCCGGACAGCGAAAACACGGCGCACAGCGTCAATAAGAATTCAAACATCGACGTAGTGCGCGTTTACGTATCCGCGCGTCGACAGATCTCCGCGCGCACGCGCTCGACCGGAGTGGCGACCGCTGGATCGATCTCGAGCGGCAGGGAGTCCTCCACCGACTCCGTACCGTTCCGTACCCCCGCACCGTCCCTGCCCTCGAGACTCGTATATAAGCGCCGCCGCTCCTAGAGTCGAGACTTCTTCTTCTCCGTCCGATCTCCCGTCCGAGAAGGAAGTCTATTCCGAGTGCTCAACGGAGTTAAGTGCCTTAGCTTCAGTCAAGCGATCTTGACATGAGCCATCCGCTTTCCTAGACCGCCGGTTCACGGGCTCAAGTCCATCTTGGGCTCCACCAGGAGATCCTGGTAGTCGGCACTTCCCCGATCCGCCGTCCTGTCTCGGTATCGACTCACGACTTGGGGTGTGGAGTTCCGCGCCTCCACCAAGAGACCTTAGCGTGAGTCGATTACCACCACTGAACATCGCGGTACTAACCGCAGCGCGTCGCGATCGGGCCGAAGTGCAGCTGTACCGCGCGCGCGTCGTCTACACAGTGCCGTGGGCACAGCCTTCGGCAAGGCCATGGTACCAGCGCGTCAACAAGGATTCCGAATTCCGAGAATCTCGGCTCGGAATCCCGCGCACCTGTAAATAAACACCGTGTAAGATACCGCGTTTAAAATCCGACCGTTCCAAATCTTGCGTATACATACCGTCCGTCCGTCCGCGCGTTCTGATTTTTGTTTGTCCGTCCGCGCGTAAATTCTAAGCTTTGTTACGTCCGTCCGAGCGTCACCGCCATCCGTCCGTCCGCGCGCCGTGGCCAGAACGCCACGCTTCTGCATTGTACCGACCGTACGCGAAATAAAGACTCGCTTATTTATCCAACAACACCAGTCTAGTTCTTTTGGCGACCTCAGTCCGCGTCCTCGTCCGCCGAACCCACGCCGCCCCGTGCGCGGAAAGAGACAGGTCGTTAAAATATATATATATATATATACAGGGTGAGTCATTTTAATCTATGGACCCGAATATCTTCCAAATAACGGTATCTACAAAAAAATGGTTTAGATAAAAGTTGACCAGGACAGAGGGGGTCATTCAATTGTACCATTGGTTTTGACCTTGAGGTCAATTTTGAAGGTTATTTCAAGGTCACGATGGTTTTTTTAAATGGAACACCCTATTTTTGACTGCGGATTTCGAAAGAGCGGAAAATTTTACATCAAACATGTCTTATGAAAAAATTGTTTTTGCGACCTTGGAAAGGTCAAAAATGAAGGTGAAATGCCTGAAAAACGATCTGGTGTACTTTTTCTGAAATGACGTGGTTTTCTGGGTAACACAAATGTGCATAATGCTTAAACAAAGTCAATGAATTGTAAAAGTGTTAATCACTTTGACTAGCTTGACCTTGAGGTCAATTTTCAAGGTTGTTTGGGGCTCATAACGCATTTTTGATTAGTAAACCCTATTTTTGATCGCAGAACCTGTTTCTTGACAATGGGCTCTTAAATAATGGCACTTTTTACATGAGCATAGGGATTTTTTAGTTTTTCGACCTGACCTTTTGAAGGTCATATCAAGATCAAAAGCACTTTCATCTTACTTTTAGCGTTACCCGGAAACAACGACGTGGACGTAGTAAGTTCTGTTTCCTTTAGGGTGCTTTATTATCGTGAGTCCCCTTGTCTCTCACGTCGGGGTGCTTGATTATCGTGAGTCCCCTCGCCTCTCACTGACACTGTTATTTAAATGAATTACCCACGGAGTAATTGTTCAAAATTACCTCCGTTGGCTTCGAAGCATAACTGCAATCTGTTTTGAAAACTATCCACAGTTCTAAGCAGGGTAGCTCTAGGAATGGCTGCACAAGCTCTACGAATGCGGTCCATAAAATCATCTCTTGTGGTTGGTCGTTCAGCAAAAACAACATTTTTCAAGTATCCCCATAAAAAGAAATCATGCGACGTCAAATCTGGTGAGCAAGGAGGCCATTCAACTGAACCCCTTCGTCCAATCCATCTGTCATTGTAACTGGCATTTAAAAAGGCACGTACAATGAGTGCATAATGCGGTGCAGCACCATCTTGTTGAAGCCACATTCTTGCTCTTATTGCTAAGTCAACATCTTCTAATAAGCCTGGTAAGTGATCTCTTAGCAACGATAAGTAACTGTGTCTATCAACGTTCTCTTCAAAAAAATAAGGTCCAATCAAATAACCATTTACAATGCCGCACCACACCATAATACTCCACCGATTTTGATGATTTATTGGCCTATACCAGTGGGGATTAACATCTGACCAATAATGGCAGTTGTGTCTATTAAGTTGTCCGTCACTATAAAATTTAGCCTCATCTGAGAAAAGCACATAAAAAAATGTATCGCGCTCCAATAACTAAGGAGCGCGATACATCGTCTCAGGACCGTGCGTTACGCCGTACGGCGGCGCCGTTGCTAAGGCGCGAGCGGTGGGAGGGGAGCAATAGGCGTGCGTCGAAGAATCCGGCCGAAAGTTGCAAGTAGTAATGTTTAAGCATTATGCACATTTGTGTTACCCAGAAAACTAAGTCATTTCAGAAAAAGTACACCAGATCGTTTTTCAGGCATTTCACCTTCATTTTTGACCTTTCCAAGGTTGCAAAAACAATTTTTTCATAAGACAAGTTTGATGTAAAATTTTCCGCTCTTTCGAAATCCGCAGTCAAAAATAGGGTGTCCCATTTAAAAAACCATCGTGACCTTGAAATAACCTTCAAAATTGACCTCAAGATCAAAACTAATGGTACAATTGAATGACCCCCTCTGTTCCGGTCAACTTTTATCTGAACCACTTTTTTGTAGATATCGTTATTTGGAAGATATTCGGGTCCATAGATTAAAATGACTCACCCTGTATATATATGTATATATATATATACGAGGTGTGTTCAAAAAGTATCGCGAATTTTGTGTTTTTTCAAAAATTATTTATTTATTCATGAATATCTATTTTGTCCCCTTCAAAGTAATCCCCATGAGATATTATACACTTGTGCCAACGGTTTTTCCAATCTTCGAAGCACTTCAAAAAATCATTTTTTTTTATCTTGTTCAGCTCCTCCTTCGATGCCGTCTTTATCTCGTCAAGCGTAGCGTAACGTCGTCCTTTCATGGGCCTCTTCAGTTTAGGGAACAAGAAAAAGTCACAGGGGGCCAGATCTGGGGAATACGGTGGCTGCGGCATCATTAGTATGTTGTTTTTGGCCAAAAAGTCGCGCACAAGCAACGATGTGTGAGCAGGGGCGTTATCGTGGTGCAAAAGCCAATTTTTGTTCTTCCACAAATCCGGGCGTTTCTGGCGGATTGCTTCGCGCAAATTGCGCATAACTTGCAGGTAATATTCCTTATTGACCGTTCTACCCTGTGGCAAGAACTCATGATGCACCACGCCCCTGCAATCGAAGAAAACTGTCACCCAAACTTTCACATTCGACCGAACTTGGCGCGCTTTTTTCGGTCTTGGTTCGTGCGGCAGCTTCCATTGAGATGATTGAGCTTTGGTTTCCACGTCATAACCATAAACCCACGATTCGTCACCAGTTATGACCCTCTGGAGCAAATTTGGGTCGTCGCGGACAGAGTCCAACATCTCATTAGCAATGTTCATGCGATGCTGTTTTTGGTCGCAATTGAGCAATTTTGGTACGAATTTCGCGGCGACCCGTCTCATGCCCAAATCATTGATAAAAATCGAATGGCACGAGCCAATCGATATGTTTAGGTCCTCAGCAACTTCTCTAACGGTGATTCGACGATTGGCCAATACCATTTTCTCCACTTCATTAATTTTTTCGTCTGTTGTTGAAGTGCTCGGGCGTCCGGCACGCTCTTCGTCGTTCACATCTTCTCGGCCTTTTGAGAACATTTTGTACCACCGATAAACGTTGCTTCGGTCCAAGGTAGCTTCTCCGTATGCCACAGTCAACATTCGAAATGCATCCGCGCACTTAATTTTGTTTTTCAAACAAAATTTGATGCAGGTTCTTTGATCCATTTTTTGAATAGGTAAAAATCGAAGACGATCCAAAACACGTGCAAGCAAAGCAGCTGTCAACAATTAAGTGAACATTCAAAATGGCCGAGCTTGTCGGCATATGTGAGAGACATGAGTACCAACATAACGCCACAAAAAGATCGAAATTCGAATATACGTAACCCGCGAAAATTCAAAATTCGCGATACTTTTTGAACACACCTCGTATATATATATATATATATATATTATATATATATTATATTTATATATATATATATATATATATATTACTGTGTTAAAAAAGTAAGGTGAATTTGTTATAAAATGAAAAATCTTTATTTATTCATCCAAATCAATTTCATCCCCTTCGAAGTATTCCCCCTCCGATACAATGCACTTATGCCAACGTATTTTCCATTCCTCGAAGCATGCCAAAAAGTCGTTTCCCGTTATAGCCTTCAAAGCGCGCAACGATTCACGTTGAATCTCTTCAATAGATTCAAAGCGGTGTCCCCGGAGCGGTCTTTTGAGTTTAGGAAATATCCAAAAGTCACACGGAGCTAAGTCAAGTGAATAAGGCGGTTGCGGAACGATATAAGTGGAATTTTTGGCGAAAAATTCACGAAGAATCAATGCCGTGTCAGATGGCGCATTATCGTGATGCAAAAACCAGGAGTTGTCTTTCCATAAATCCGGCCTCTTCTTGCGAATAGCTGCACGCAAACGACGCATAATACTCAAATAATATTCCTTGTTGACAGTTTGGCCCGGCGAAAGGAACTCATAATGCACAACACCACGATAGTCGAAGAAAACCGTCAACATAACCTTGATTTTTTAGCGACTTTGGCGCGATTTTTTTGGTCTTGCCTCGCCTTTAGCACGATATTCACTCGATTGGTCGGTTGTTTCCGGATCATAAGCATAGATCCAAGTCTCATCTCCCGTAATAATGCGTTCGTAGACGTCCTGATAGTCAGAAATCACAAACTTTAACGCGACGCTCTTTTTCGAGGAAATTGAGTGTTTTTGGCACCAAACGAGATTTGACTTTTCTAAGGCCCAAATAATCCTTCAAAATTGTTTGAATTGATCCAATTGAAATGCCAACCATATCGACAAGGTCTCTAATTGTCAATCGACGATTTTCGAGCACCAATTCCTTGATTTTCTTGGGAGGGTTCCGATAGCGCACATCCCGATAGCCCACCAACCAATCATCTTGACTTATCCAACCTAGAGAAAAACTCTAGGCATCTGCCATTGTGAGTGGTTTGTGTGCTATCGGGATGTGCGCTATTGGGACCCGCCGGATTTTCTTTACGCGTTGCTCATCAGTTGACGTTGATGGTCGACCGGAGCGTTCCAAGTCATCAACACGTTCTCTGCCTTCTTTGAAGTCTTTGTACCACTTATAAACATTTTTCTGCGACATAGTCGATTCACCGAAGGCCCTCTGCAACATTCTGCACGTTTCCGCAGCCGAAATTTCATTCCGCAAACAAAATTTAATGGCACTTCTTTGCTCAGCAAAATCAGACATTGTAAAAATCGCTAAAATCACTTTTAGTCGTTTAGAAAACACAAGCGTAACTATATGACTATTGATGACATTCACATGAAATTTGGCACAGATGTCACTAACAGTAGTACCAACATAAAAATAAAACAGTTTGCTCGAATCGATTAGCGCGTGAAGTTTAAATTAAAAATTCACTTTACTTTTTGAACACAGTAGTATATATGTATATGTATGTGTGTGAATGTGTCGTGCATGACATTTTATAATACGAGGTGTGTTCAAAAAGTATCGCGAATTTTGTGTTTTTTCAAAAATTATTTATTTATTCATGAATATCTATTTTGTCCCCTTCAAAGTAATCCCCATGAGATATTATACACTTGTGCCAACGGTTTTTCCAATCTTCGAAGCACTTCAAAAAATCATTTTTTTTTTCTTGTTCAGCTCCTCCTTCGATGCCGTCTTTATCTCGTCAAGCGTAGCGTAACGTCGTCCTTTCATGGGCCTCTTCAGTTTAGGGAACAAGAAAAAGTCACAGGGGGCCAGATCTGGGGAATACGGTGGCTGCGGCATCATTAGTGTGTTGTTTTTGGCCAAAAAGTCGCGCACAAGCAACGATGTGTGAGCAGGGGAGTTATCGTGGTGCAAAAGCCAATTTTTGTTCTTCCACAAATCCGGGCGTTTCTGGCGTATTGCTTCGCGCAAATTGCGCATAACTTGCAGGTAATATTCCTTATTGACCGTTCTACCCTGTGGCAAGAACTCATGATGCACCACGCCCCTGCAATCGAAGAAAACTGTCAGCCAAACTTTCACATTCGACCGAACTTGGCGCGCTTTTTTCGGTCTTGGTTCGTGCGGCAGCTTCCATTGAGATGATTGAGCTTTGGTTTCCACGTCATAACCATAAACCCACGATTCGTCACCAGTTATGACCCTCTGGAGCAAATTTGGGTCGTCGCGGACAGAGTCCAACATCTCATTAGCAATGTTCATGCGATGCTGTTTTTGGTCGCAATTGAGCAATTTTGGTACGAATTTCGCGGCGACCCGTCTCATGCCCAAATCATTGATAAAAATCGAATGGCACGAGCCAATCGATATGTTTAGGTCCTCAGCAACTTCTCTAACGGTGATTCGACGATTGGCCAATACCATTTTCTCCACTTCATTAATTTTTTCGTCTGTTGTTGAAGTGCTCGGGCGTCCGGCACGCTCTTCGTCGTTCACATCTTCTCGGCCTTCTGAGAACATTTTGTACCACCGATAAACGTTGCTTCGGTCCAAGGTAGCTTCTCCGTATGCCACAGTCAACATTCGGAATGCATCCGCGCACTTAATTTCGTTTTTCACACAAATTTTGATACAGGTTCTTTGATCCATTTTTTTGAATAGGTAAAAATCGAAGAAGATCCAAAACACGTGCAAGCAAAGCAGCTGTCAACAATTAAGTGAACATTCAAAATGGCCGAGCTTGTCTGCATAAGTGAGAGACATGAGTACCAACATAACGCCACAAAAAGATCGAAATTCGAATATACGTAACCCGCGAAAATTCAAAATTCGCGATACTTTTTGAACACACCTCGTATGTCACGTACGTAACATACTCCCTCCCGTTGAGAGGAAATACCGATCAATAATATATACTCGCATGTACATATACGCTATACATGTATATATTATATGTACATGCGTATGTAATGTATCATGTGATATGAATGGATATATATTTAAATCTAATGATGTATATGAATATTTTAGTAATCAATATCTTATACTGTACACTTGCTTAATTGGTTTCCATAGGCAGCAGACATAATGATTTTACAGCTCTCTTTATTTCCCCTGAAGATGTTTTTATAGTTGCGACTCGTACAATTCCATCTTTTCCAGGGTGTACGTGTGTGATTCTGCCTAACGCCCATTGAGTGCATGGAATATTTCTGTCTTTGATAAGTATGACAGAACCGATGTTAAGCCTTGATTCGTCTTTTTTCCATTTATTTCGTGTTTGAAGTTCATTTAAGTATTTCAAACTCCATCTTGCCCAGAAATCTTGTCGGACTTTTGATATGTTTCCAGATGGATAAACGATTTTCTGGAACACTTAATAAATCGCTTTCCGGCAAAGAAGTAATAGGTTTGCCAATTAGGTAATGAGCGGGAGATAATACGAGTAAGTCGTTTGGATCTGTCGATATAGACGTGATAGGTCTAGAATTTAATATGCTCTCGACTTCGGTTGTAAACGTTTCTAATTCTTCATACGTAAAAAGAGAGTCACCTATCACGCGTTTCAAGTGGTGTTTAAATGACTTTACGGTTAATTCCCATATTCCACCAAAATGGGGAGCGAGTGGCGGTATAAAGTGCCACTTAATACGGTGTTGATTTGCAAATTGATTTACTAACGCATATATTTCCTTTAATTTGTTATTTGCACCTACAAAGTTGGTACCGTTGTCTGAGTAAATATGTTCGGGAATACCGCGTCTGGCGTTAAATCGGCGTAAAACCGCAAGAAAACCGTCCGATGTTAAATCACTTACGATTTCGAGATGTACGGCCTTTATAGTCATACAAATAAATACGCATACGTATACTTTGATTTTATTACGATTGCGAAATTTTCGCTCCTTGATAAAAAATGGACCACACCGGTATGAGCAAAGGGTATTGTCGCACGCACCCGAGCAGCCGGGAGATTGCCTAATTTATATTTAATTGCATCGGCATTGAATCTGGAGCACCGTGTGCATGTGCGAACGATCCTTCTCACTTAATTCCGACCGTCAAATATCCAAAAACGTTGTCTCAATGTATACAAGGTTGTTTGAATATTTGTATGATGATGTTTCTTATGAAGTTCGCGAATGATGTTATCTGTTATACGATGGCGATTTGGGAGAAGAATCGGATGTTTCTGCGCAAATGAGAGATTGGATCGTTGGATTCGTCCACCGACACGAATAAGTCCGATTTCATCGAGGAACAGGCTAAATTTGCGAATCTACCTTTATATGCGATGTTCTTTTTTAATTCTCGAATTACGTCCGAGAATTGGCTGTCTTGGAGTAATTTTAACACTCGTGATTCTGCATTATTAATTTCATCGGCATTATAAATTACCCGTATTTTTGTTGTTTGAGCGAAATCTGAGACACCAAGCGATTATTCTGAGCAATTTAGAATATGATGAGTATTTATCAAAAATGCCGTAATCCTTATGTACGACTGTTAAACAGGTGTTTTCCTTTAATTCGGGTATTTCTGTTAAACGTTTAAACTCGTTAGGCCATTGCGACGCGTCTTTAATAAACCAAGTAGGTCCTGTGGACCATGCGTTGTTTTGCAAGAAATCGAAAAGCAACTGGCCTCTTGATAATGCGTCCGCGGGATTGTCTGCGGTTCTGACGTGCCGCCGTTCATGTGAACCGATGATTTCTTGAATGACTCTAACGCGATTTGCTATGTACGTTTTTAACAAGTGTGGCGATGTGTTTAACCAATGTAATACTGTAGTCGAGTCACTCCAAAAAACGACTTTGGTGACGTTAAAACCGAACACGTCCTTTATTTCTTGGTATAATTGTGCTAATATTAATGCACCGCATAATTCAAGTTGTGGGATGGTAGTTATCTTCAATGGCGCTACTCGCGATTTGGCACATAACAATCTAACGGTTACATCGCCGTATTCTCCCGTTGAGCGCACGTATATACGAGGTGTGATCAAAAAGTAAGGTGACTTTTTGAATTTCGCACGCTCTGTACACTCTAATTTCAAAATTTTTTTTTGTGTTGGTACACTCGTCACGATCATATGTTCACAGTTTTGACTATATAGCATGTGTTGTTTTTATGTGAGAGGCATAAAGGTTAGACTCGTGTTTGCGTGCTCGGCGATTTTTTGGTGTTGAAAATAATGGAGCAGAGATTTTGTATTAATTTTTGTGTAAAAAATGGTATTAAGTGTTCAAAAACTCTTAAAATGTTGACAGTGGCGTACGGTGAGTCAACTTTGAGCAAAAAAATGTTTATAAGTGGTATAAGTTATTCCAAGAGGGCCGAGAAAATGTTAACGATGAACCTCGCTCTGGACGCCCCAGCACGTCAAAAATCGACGAAAATGTTCAAGAAGTGAAAGAAATTGTGTTGAAAAATCGTCGAATCACGATTAGAGAAATAGCTGATGATCTTAACATATCGTTTGGCTCATGCCAATCAATTTTAACGGATGTTTTGGGTATGACACGTGTGTCAGCGAAATTCGTTCCGAAACTGCTTAATTTTGATCAGAAGCAGCGTCGCATGAACATCGCCCAAGACATGTTGAACGACGTCAATGATGATCCTGATCTGCTCAAAAGGGTTATAACTGGTGACGAAACATGAGTATATGGTTATGAAGTCGAAACCAAAGCCCAATCATCCTAGTGGAAGAGCCCAGGAGAGCCAAGACCGAAAAAGGCACGCCAAGTTCGTTCGAATGTGAAGGTTTTGCTCACAGTTTTCTTTGATTACCATGGCGTTGTGCATCAAGAATTCCTACCACAAGGTCGTACGGTAAAAAAAGGATTATTACCTTGAGGTTATGCGGCGTTTGCGTGAATCAATAAGAAAAAAACGTCCGGAAGTGTGGAAAGAAAATTCATGGATTTTGCACCATGATAATGCACCTGCGCACACGTCGTTACTAGTGAGTACTTTTTTGACCAAAAACAATACTATCATCATGCCTCAGCCACCGTATTCACCAGACTTGGCCCCCTGCGACTTTTTCCTCTTCCCAAAATTGAAAAGGCCTATGAAAGGACGAAGATTTGCGACGATTGAGGAGATTAAGGCTGCATCGCTGGAGGAGCTCAAGGCAATACCCAAAAGTGCATTTCAGAAATGTTTTGACGACTGGAAAAAGCGCTGGCACAAATGCATTGTATCAGAGGGGGATTATTTTGAAGGGGATAACATAATTTTGGATGAATAAATGAATATTTTTTTATAAAAATGAAAAGTCACCTTACTTTTTGATCACACCTCGTATAGCTATGGATATAATTATTGACATTCAAGGTTTTCGTGATGCTGAGGAGAAGTTTATTCCAAAAGAAATCGCAGTTGTTGCAATTAATGCTCCTAATCATTGGTCACTGGATTATAATACCATCTTATCCAATTTACCTGAGAGCTCGACAAAACAATTGGCTTTCACAAAATTATCACGGCATCAAGTAACTCGACGGGAAAGTTAATCTAGAGCACTTCAAACAGTATCTACAAAAAATTACACGCCAAGCACACCGTATCTATAGAAGAGGACACAAAAAAGTTCAATATCTAATTAATATACTTTCTAGAAACATATATAATCTGGAAGGTATTTCTCTATCATTCAAAAATTTACCTGATGTCAAGGAAAGCGGACACCGTTGCACACATGGATTTCAAGCGGAAGCAAAATTTCATTGCGCGATACGTAACACTTACAAATTGAAACGCTGGTTAAACGAGCAAAATAGTCGTAATTCGTGCCGTAAAAGTGTTATCGCTGACAATCACAACGGAAGTAACATCGAAGAACAATCAGATTGTAAAACTTTTTCAACAATCGGAGCATCAATATAAACCAGAAGTGCAAGGCGTAAATGAAGAAGAATATCCTACTAAACGAAGAAGAGAAGGAGCGAGACGAGATTGAAGAAGTAAACTCAGAAATTACTCAAGTAATCTCACTCGACCGATCACACCCGTCATATGAATTCGTTAAAAATTTTACATGTTCTACGCCAACTCAAATGCAGAAGTCCTTCCAGCTGACAAGCTATCGTGGATGAGGTCAAGCGCTATCGTCGCCAACATAAACGATTACAATCGACCTGGTCAATACTGGGTCGCTTTTTACGTCGACCAACACGGAAATGGAACATATTTCGAGCTATGGATATTGCCCTTGGATTCAAGATTCCTCCAACGACTACGTCGAAACTCTGTCCAGTATCAATGGAACACCATTCGGCTACAAGAAATTCTTTATATCCGCAATAAACTTGCGGACAATACTACTGCGTTTTTTATTTTATGTATAACGGCTATAATCTTAATCAATTTCTCAAGTTATTTTCTAATAAACTCACAAACAACGACTGCATAATCATAAAATTATTTCATAAATTTTTTCTTTATAATAAAGGAAAATGTGTGAAAAAACCTATTATATGCCGTAGTATTCAATCTTGTACTTTTAAAAAGTAAAAATGTATAAAGATTTATTGTAACAATAAATATTTTTCTTTTATAACTTTTAAACCTAGTTTATTTTCTTTCATTCTCCCTATATTATAATGTTAACATTTTATTTCACGCTTTCAGTATTATCTGACTGAAGCAACGTCATAAATCAATCTCCTTTTGTAACTTTTAAAATTCAATATGAAAAAAATTTCAGAAAGTTTATTTTCTAATAAACTATAAATTAAAACTCATGCTCATTCTTGTTTTGATGATTCGATAAAAAGACAAAAACTTCGTATTGTTTCTTGATGTTATAAATCTGTCACCTTTTGTAGATTTCAAAATTTAATATAAGAAATTATTTGAAAAGATATATTATTCTCTTAGAAACTACAAACCATATAATTATTTTTGTCTGATTCTGTATTGTTCCTATGTAGCATTTCTTTGTTACCTTTCTTTTAAAAAAGTTTTTTCTTTTAGCCTTTGAAAGACACAAGAGTTTCCGACTTTTCTTTTGTAATCCCCACTAGTCCTTTCCTTCATTTTTTCCTTACTCCACCCTCACGGCCAACAAATTTTTCCCCCGAAACGTCATTTTCCATCTATTCATCTCGTGGGCAGCTATGGGAGCAGCCAATCAACTCTTGGGCAGCCATGGGAATTTTAAATCGGAACGCTCTACTTCTAGTCCGGGAGGTAATGACACAAATTTTCAACTAATATCGACAAAGCTGATTTTTATTTATACAGTTATTTTTGTGTTACAAATGAATAAAATGAACGTTAGCCCACGATTCCGCGGGACGGGGGGCTTCCACAGTGTCTCAACAATGTAAAAAAAGAGGTGTTAATATTAACGAAAAGTTAATATCGACAAAGCTGAAAATTTTTGTACTTATTATTGAAAACATGAAATGTCGAAAGGATACCATCAGCCGCGACAATTGAGAAACGTCGTGCGTCAGTCACTCATACTAATACGTGAAAAAAATACGGTAATTATGCAGTATAGGGGACTCAGTTCCAATCATGTTGACCTTGACACATGTTATAGAGGCAAGGATACTAAACAACTTTTCCTTATAAATTAATTGGCGCTCTCGTACAGTTTTCGAGATATACTTAGAGAAAAAAAAACAGTTTTTCTTAATTATTTTCAAAAATATTCATTTTACAAAAAAAAGGGTCAAACAAACAATGAAGCTCGTGATAAGCTCTACAATAAAGATTATAAACATATTTTACCTTACTTTAATACTTTAGTCGTTATAATAAAAAAACTATTTTAAGAGACACTGGAAGCTCCCCGTCCCGCGGGATTGTGAGCTGACGGTCATTTTATTCATTTGTAACACGAAAACAATTGTACAAATAAAAATCAGCTTTGTCGATATTGGTAAAAAATTTGTGTCATAATCTCCCGGACTATTCTACCTGGTGCCACCCACGTGAGTGCCTGTCATTCAAATTGCTCCTGACAGTATCGGATCCACCCCTCCTCGCCATTTTACCTAATTATCACCTAATTATTACCTACTTAATACCTTTTGTCAGAAACCCCTGCTGTGTGACCTCCTTTGCCCCTTCCCCCGTCTGGGACCCAAAACCCCTGCTGTGTGACCTAGTTTCCCCCCACCCGGTTGACGTCATTTGTTTTAACGCCCTATGACTACCCACATACTACTTACGGGGGTCTCTTAAATTTTCCTGTTTAACAACATGTTTCAAGGAGATTCAAATCGACGCCGGACACCCGTGACAATTCCCTTGTTAGTTATAAAGTTAAAAAATACAAATTTAATTCTTAATTACAGGCCCAGTATAACTAAAGAATAAAACTTCAATTCATATTTGCAGAAAATGTAATTAAGAATTAAAAATTTATTTGTCAGTTTTTACACTTATAATTAACAATTAAAATTTATTTATCGATTAGTATAGTTATAATTAACGATAAAAAATTTAATTCTAAATTGTAGAAACCGTGTAATTAAGAATTAAAAATTTATTTGTCTATTGTTATATTTATAATTAACAATTAAAATTTTATTTATCGATTAGTTTAGTTATGATTAACGATTAAAAATTTAATTTTTAATTGTAGAAGCCGCGTAATTAAGAATTCAAAATTTAATTATCAATTGCAAGCTGTATAATTAATAACTAAAAATCCAATTGTTAATTTACTTTAATTGTAATTGAAAATTAAAAGTTTATTTATTAATTATTAACTATATAATTAATAATTAGAATTTTAACTATTAATTAGTTTAGTTGTTAATTGACAATTAAAATTTTAATTATTAATTAAAGAAAGCTTTAATTAAGAAGAATAATTTTAATTATTTAATTATTAATATCTAATTACAAATTTTGCAATCCTGAATGGTTTTTGGTGCTGAATAATAATTTTATAATTTTTAATTTTTACAGTTAAACTGCGCGCCGCATATTCGTTGGACGTGAAATACAGTCATGCAGCCGGAATAATAGTATTAATGCTACAAGAAGCATATTCCCTCCCCTCTCCCCGGGAAAACTGTAAATTATTTTATTGCAAAAAAATAACACCTCCTCCCAAAACTGTTTATTTTATTGCAAAATACACCTCCTCAGCCAAGGTTCGAACCTGGGTCTATTAAATTCCGTGCGAACGTCCTACACTTTCAAGTACGAATCAAATATTTCATGTTATTTTTTGTCATGGGCGCCCATATAACTTTTTCAAAAGGGGGGCAGAGTGTACATATACTTAGCTATAAATATATATGTGTGTGTGCGTGTGCGTGTGCGTGCGTGCGTGCGTGCGTGTGTGTGGTGTATACGCACGCACACACACACACACACACACACACACACACACACAATTTTTGTTCACGTGCGAAGGACTAAGGGTTAAAAAATAAAATACTTCATTTGATATAAATGAAACGATGAAAAATAATTATTTAGAAAAAGCAAATTTCAAATTTCTTGAATTTTTTGAAAATACGTCTAATACACTTGCTACAAAACTTTCCTTATTATTAAAAACAAATGCCCGATGGATGCTTAACATGCATAGACTATCCAAACGATCTTCACTCATCGTAGATCTGAGCCAAGTTTTTACCTGTCTCAAAGTGCTAAATGATCTTTCAATTGTGCAGGTAGTAGGTGAAAGGCAAATTAAAATTTTCATTGCTTGTGCTATTGCTTTAAAAAATTGGCAGTGTTGCAATAAGTCGAGTATTAATGTCTCATCTGTTATAACGATGTCATTATTATTCCAATAATTATACCATATTTCAGCTTCTGCATTAAAGTTTTCTATGTGATAGAAGTCATTAATTATTTTAATTGTGTCCATAAATTCTTTCTGATTCTTTTTTCTGAGATAATATGGATGCAAATTGTAAAGCGAAAACGCAGCATTATTTTGAGAAAAAAATCTGTTATTTAATGAACTTAAGAGAGAATCGAGATAAGGTATGAAAATAGACTTTTTGTAATAATCCATAACAGATTTGGCATCATAATTTGCACGATATGTTTGTTTACCAACTATCCTTGGAATCTTAAATTCTACTTCAAAATGTTGAGCAACTGCTGTTGCAGTTTTAAATATAATGTCGAAAGTGCTATCTAAATCAGACTCTCTATGTCTCCTGAATGTATCTAGTAAAATATTTACATGCTTTTGAACCGAAACCATATCCACAGAAATACCTTGAAGAGCATTAGTCACAGGTTCAAGCATTGCAGAGTATTTTGCAATAATTTGCATACATACTATAAAAGAAGTTTCTGATGTAGCACTTGACAGTTGCTGTGCTCGAGCTCTAGTAGCACGGTTGACTTCAGCGTTTGTGGGTAAAGAATCGAGAACCTTTTTAATTTCAATAAAATTTTCAGAAAACACTCTAATGCTCTTGTATTTTGCGGACCATCGTGTCTCACATAACATAGGAATGTTACAAATTAAATTCCTTCGAAGAGTACTTTCACGAAAAAATTTGATTACTTCTTTTATGGTGCCAACAGTATTTTGAACGTCACGCACAATATTCAGGTCATTCACAACGAGATTAAGTCTATGAGAAGCACAATGGAAAAATAATGCTTTATTGTGTTTATCTCGAATTAGTCTTTGAACGCCGCCTTCAGTACCAGCCATTGTTGAACATCCATTAAAGCCTAAACCTACTAATTTTGACATATTTATATCATTTCTCTTGCAAAATGAGAGAATTTCTAATGCAATATGCTCTGCATTAAGTTTCTCTAGAGGAACAAAACCGAGAAACTCTTCGCATATCCTGGTTGAAACGCTATCATTATTCTTTTCTACAAATCTGACCCCTATCGACAGCTGCTCGATTCCTGAAATATCTGCAGTTTCATCCGCGAGCAATGAAAATGCAATGGTGTTTTCGTTATTAATCTTTTCAATAATGTTTTTACGTATGACAAGTCCACAGATATTAAGCAATTCATTTTGTACTCGATGCGAAGTGTATTTTGTTCTTACTGTACAAGTTTTAAAATGTTCTTCCAAAACACTATCACCTGTCTCAATTCTGAATTTCAATAGATCCTGGAAATTTCCTGAGTCTGACTGTTTTCCGCGCAGTGCTAGATCGTGAGTACCACAAAAAACGATACTCGATATTATTGAACGCAGTTTGTCTCTATTTTTCACAATTAACTCGTTATTTGCGTCGTTGAGTTGTAAATCTATTGATTATTTCTTATTTGTAATAACATCGCTAAATAATTTTGATTTCATTATTGCTTCTTTATGCCATTCCGTTTGAGAATGTTTTTTAGCACTATCGTGAAAATCTTTATATTTAATGAAAACTGTAATGATAAATGCTCCCTGAATTCCTCGTTTTATACTAGGTCTAAATAGTATACAATGTACGCATAAAGCACCTTTTAGTTTTTTGGAGTATGCTAACCACGGATATTGGTATAACCATTCCAAACGAAAACATCTGTTTTGGTTTTCCCCTAGATCATCCTTGAAATTATACGTTTTATCAGGATTCCAAGGATTGGTCAACAAATCATATTTTTCTGCGTCGTTAAGTTTTAAAATATTACTGAGTTCAATGTAGTTACCAATATCATGCAATAATTTATCAGATTCAGACGATTCAGATGTAACATGCTCGGATTTAAGGCTTGTACAAGGCGCTACAAAAGTATCCCGGGTTTCTTTTTCTTTGACAATAATGTTTTAGTTCGGTGATTTGTGTCTATCACTTCTGTTGTCATCATTTTTCATGTCACAGCCATGAGATTTTTTGGGTGATGGTAATTCATTTTTATTTGCTGCTGGCCTTTTTGTTTGAAAAAACTTTCTTATATCCATAATAATTTCTGATCTGCAAATAGGAATTACTCTACAGTATATAAGTTTTTCTCTCAAAAACTAAGAATATATGTATATGTTACAGTAAAAGCGTAAAATTCAGCAAGTGTATACACTTACTAGTCGATATATGCATTTATGTAAGATTTTAGCAAAAGTATCAACTAATGTAAGTATAAAAATATCTACTATTCTCAGTAAATGTATTCATTTACTAGACAATGTATACATCTGCTATAACACAATATAGTAGATATATAATGTATGCTTTTACTGGTAATGTGGGCAGCGGCCACGTATTCCTTTTTGGAATGTACATTACCAATGATTAGATACCATTTTCCTTTTTCGATTAGATAGATACTAAGAGCATTCTTCGTTATATGACTAATGATCGGATTTTCCATTACTAAGGAAACTTCCATTTAGATAATCGAACCTTTCAGTTTCAAAGTTTTGTTTTTGATAAAAGGTGATATCATTCGAAAGAATGCAACGAAAGAGGGAAATGCGTATTAGCATCACCATATAAATATAGGCATCAGGAACCGCAGCGGCAGTTCCTCGTTATTCGTCAAAGTGAAAACTCTGTATCTTTAATTGTAAACTACAATTAAGACATTATTGTAAAAGAAAAAAGAAATAAATTCTTTTTTTGAAATAATAAACTTGGCGAATCTTACAGTAAAAGTTTAAATTTCGTTGCTTGTAAATACATTTACTTATCAAATTAATAGGTATATACATTGACTAGTAAGTGCATACATCCACCAAATTAGCACATTTACTGTAACATATATAAATTCTAAGTAAATGTCTACAGGTAATAATATAAACTTATGTATACTTACATATAAATACACTTTTGTGTTTCATTCAGAGTGCCACTATTTTTATTGCATGAAAAACGTAGTATGAAAGTCTAATGTAAAATAGCACAAGGCCGAATTTATATATACGGAGGCACTGGGATAATATCAAATTTGAATTCCTAAAAGTATCAAGGTGAACACTGTCACTGTGTAGGAACGACTAAAATGTTTCATCGAAATGCTGGAAGCAACGATGAAACAAGTGATGATCGCTCTTGACACTCTGCACTGTTTCGAGCTCGAGGTTTCCGTAAAGAGAAACGCTATCGACTTCCAGAAGAAAAAATATCAATGAGTTCGCTCGTTCTTAAAACGGAAGCAGTTCCCGTGGATATAAAATGTTTCAATGCCAGAATAATATATAAAATATCTTGTTAACTAATGATTTTTCGATAATTCTACCTTAATACTTTTGTATGCAGAATAATCAGAAGAATCATACTTCATACTATGTAAAAAAATTATATAATTCCATTTAAAAAATGGCGATGACCTCCATGTGATCTTAAAAAGTAGAATTTAAAAAAAAATTAATTTTACCATTATTTGTCCCCCTCCAAACCTTATAACTTTTGTACATGAAACATTTTTCTAAAATGTATTGTTTGCGCGATATTCCACCTGTTACGTTTGAAATTTTTAATACCCTGTATACCAGGCATGGCCCACAAACTATAGCTCGAGCTTCTCCGCTTCCCCTTCCACACGCGCGAGTCACGTGCACATACTGTAGCATAGTAGGAACCGAGAGCGGTCGTATGGAGGGGATAGGTGGATCGCGGAGTCAGAAGGAAAGACGGGAAGAAGCAACCGTGCGAAGAGGGAGCATGTTCTCCTCCTCGCATGCTTCGTGGGCGCCCACGGGGCCATGCTTGCTGTATACCATACTTTTCAAAAAAAGGTAAAAAAAAGGCGGTATTTATGTGTGTGCGCGCACCTTATCTTTAATTTTACCTAAAAACACAAGTGATACTATTTCTGTATTTTAACAAAGAAATTTTTCTATGCTAACCCATGTGGTACTCTCTTTAATTTCTATACGAAACCTAAGTGATTGTATTTCTGCATTTTCATTGAAAAATCTTCCTATTTCTAACCCAAGTAGTATTTACTTAAAAATAAATATTTTTTATTTATTTAATCCAACCTAAATGTATTCTTCCCAAAAAATGTATGAAATCTTTAAATTGCGCCATTTATAAAGAGAATATGTTGCTCTTTGAAATAATTGCTGTACTACTTTTAACAAATAAAATGCAAGTGATAGTATCTTTATTTTTTAAATAAAATCCAAGTGGTATCTTTAATTCCTTTCTAAATAAAATTCGAGTGATACTATCTGTGTATTTCTATTGAAAAATTTTTCTGTTTTAACCTAAGTAGATGTACTTAATTTTAAAAAGTTTCAAAGGAATATATAACATTTAATCTTAAAGAATTAAGGAAAAAACAGAAATGAGAAAGTTTTATTAAAATATAAAATTTTTTAACTACAAAAAATTGCCGCTGCTAGATAAAAAAAGCAATGAAAAGAAGTGACATAAGAAAGAATGCGATAAATGTAACACTTGTAAGATACGCGTTATAAAATAAAGTAATTACGCGAAGTAAGTTAATGAGTAAATTTCTTCAACACTTGTTTCTTTTACAAGTAACATTGTAAATTATTATCTTTTACAAGTAACATTGTAAATCATTATAATTTTTACAAGTAACATTGTAAATTATTATAATTATCTAAGTTACCATAACTATTATAATAAATATTTTACAACATTTTATTTAGATATTTAAACATCTAGCAGCGGCAATTTTTTGTAGTTAAAAAATTTTATATTTTAATAAAACTTTCTCATTTCTGTTTTTTCCTTAATTCTTTAAGATTAAATGTTATATATTCCTTTGAAACTTTTTAAAATTAAGTACATCTACTTAGGTTAAAACAGAAAAATTTTTCAATAGAAATACACAGATAGTATCACTCGAATTTTATTTTGAAAGGAATTAAAGATACCACTTGGATTTTATTTAAAAAATAAAGATACTATCACTTGCATTTTATTTGTTAAAAGTAGTACAGCAATTATTTCAAAGAGCAACATATTCTCTTTATAAATAGCGCAATTTAAAGATTTCATACATTTTTTGGGAAGAATACATTTAGGTTGGATTAAATAAATAAAAAATATTTATTTTTAAGTAAATACTACTTGGGTTAGAAATAGGAAGATTTTTCAATGAAAATGCAGAAATACAATCACTTAGGTTTCGTATAGAAATTAAAGAGAGTACCACATGGGTTAGCATAGAAAAATTTCTTTGTTAAAATACAGAAATAGTATCACTTGTGTTTTTAGGTAAAATTAAAGATAAGGTGCGCGCACACACATAAATACCGCCTTTTTTTTACCTTTTTTTGAAAAGGTAATTTTGTACTGATATCACGCGTTTTGTAGTGTTAAGCAATAATATACTTTTATAGACTTAAAGTTAAACGTAATTACCACATAGGTTAGCATAGAAAAATTTTTCTGTTAAAATACACAAATAGTACCACTTGGGTAAATACTACTTGGGTTAGGAATAGGAAGATTTTTCAATGAAAATGCAGAAATAGAATCACTTAGGTTTTGTATAGAATTAAAGAGAGTACCACATGGGTTAGCATAGAAAAATTTCTCTGTTAAAATACAGAAATAGTACCATACGATATACATGCATCACATCACATGAGATGCGCATGACGTGCATAATGCATTATATATCCTCGTTTAACATTAGTTAGTTGAAAAACAACAAGGATAAATGATGCATCGCATGTTATGTTATGCGTGAATCGCATGTTATGTTATGCATGAAAAGGAACGCACCCATAATCACATAAAACGGCTATAATGAGCACCACTCCGTGTCGAAAACGTATACAAGTTTCTCTTAGCGACGATCGGCAAAAAGAATGTCGTCTGTCCCGCAAACCGAGATATATTGCCGATTCAGTTCAGGTTACGGGTTAGGAAAGCCATGATATCACGACAATCATTGTCGCGACACTCGCGGCCATCGTGATGCATCATATGGTTGCATGCGGGCTGATATAGTGTAGAGTCCCTAGAAGTAGAGAGTCTGGACATCTGCCCCTAAAATGTCGGTGATGAATATGTCAGTGTATGTACATATATGTATACATATGTATACCTTATGTGTGTGTATGTTTATCATTGTGTGCACATAAACGTGTTGTATGCTGTTATCGCATTGGCTAAAGAGGATTAAATAAGGATCCGTATTGGTGCTGCCATTTTAGGTGCAGTCCAATCACGTGGAACCCCGAAATGTCCAGACTCTCCACTTCTAGGGACTCTAATATAGTGTAGTAACGAGCGCCACTCGTTACTCGTGTCGAAAAAATGTACTGGACAAGATTCGCTTGGCGACGATAATAATAATGACGTATCTTAAATGTAAATCGTCGAGATTTGGACTTTGCGTCGCGATATCTCCGCTCGTAGGGCACGGAGAGAAAAAATAAAAACACTTTTATTATGCAATTTTCCCCAAGCTATCGATTGAGACTACTCGGAACTTGATCGGTTCAGCCGTTACTGAGATCTGATAATCTCATTATGCTTGAACTCGCTGACTCGCGTAAAAGAGGCACTGGTCTTTCTCGCTGACGCTGATGATGACGCTAACGCTGATGATGAAAAAAAAAAAAAAAAAAATACCGCGAGACGCGACCGCGCCTCCTGATATTATTTTTAAACAAATATTTACGTATATTTTTATTTTTAATTAATTTATAAATTACAAACAAAAATTATTTGGTTGGCAATTATAAAATCATTCTAAATTCAAAAATTAAAATATGAAAATCCAGGGGGGGGGGCATATGCCACCCCTTGCCCCTCCTCATGGGCGCCCATGTTTTTTGTTAAATGTTTTTGAGTGGTATAAATATAATTTTTGAAATATTTTTTATAGATTCTTAAAACTTCTTTTAACCAGTGTTTTATAGATTCTTAAAACTTCTTTTAACAAGTGTTACCATTTTTAAGTTTCAAAACAATTTTAAAATTATAAGAAAATTCTCTCTTTTTCAAAATATTTTATGCAATTTTTTAAGAAATATTTTTTGGAAACATTTCTCAATATTATGTATTAAAGATCAAAAATTTGTAGTCTATTAGTCGACTTTTCGTCGACTATAGTCTTTCATAAAAGATTTTTATAAAATTTTTGTTTTTATGTAGTCATATTTTGTACAATGTGCAGTTTTTAATTTTTTATGATAAAGTAATATGGTATAATCTAGCATTTTGCTTGACAACTGTTTACAAATTATTGGACTAACAAACACTTATTAATTGTATATACTGACATTATTCAAATTTTTATGTAGTGTGTGTAATGAAAAGATATAGATAATACAGATAAATAATTTTTTATTATTTTTCAGTTTTTAATTCTTTAATTGAGAAAGATTTATATGTGTGCTCTGAGAAAGTGTAACCGTGCATTTATGAACGTATCTATGCTAATTTCATGAATACGTAAAGGATCCCATCCTTATATTTGCACAAGGGCCCCGAAAATCCTTTGTATAGCCCTGGTGCACAGAGACTGCGCTATACCGTGGGATGTTAAATGATCAATAGTTGTCACGCTGGACCAAAGAACGGAATCAAGAAACTACGTGTCATCTAATAACATCATGAAAACAAAAACACATACGTGCGTACCAGGTACTGGCGGTGAGTTTAGAATATCTTTTAATTTTTATGTCAATTATATAATTGTTTAAACATTCAGATAAGGGGATGTGAGCCAAACCAGATATTAATAATATCAATTCAATTAAGTCCATATTAAGAATATTATAGACATTTCAACCACACATTAGGTCATCATCCGTGTATAAAGTACAATCTGAACGTTGAATTCTTAATCCTAAAAGTCTATGATATCCTTTTTAATTATTTCAACGCTTAGAGAGGGAAAGTTAGTAAAAAGAGGATGACAGTTTCTAATTGTTAACTATTTGAGAGATTAAACATCTTCGATGTATTCTTCATGTATCTTTCGACTACATAAGGTATAGTAAATAAGATGTATTCTGATAATAATTTTTTTCAGTGTTTCTGTGTAAAAGTTATATTATAGATAAATGATATTTCTTGTAGAAGTTATATGTTGCAAAACATGTTAACATAACGGCACCTCAAATATTATTAGATACATTGAAACATATTATATTGCCGTAATATTGCATTGAAATAGGTATTTCTAAAGGCAGACATTTTACGATTGTTGTGATGTTGCATCAACATTTTGTAATGTTTTTGCAAGGTTGCAAACTTGTGATTAATTCTTGCAACGTTGCAACTTCCTGTAGTGTATTGAAAGGATATTTATGATTAGTATAAAAGCTGTATATAAAAATTGCGACTTTAATATCATGAAATTGATAAAACCTATCAACACCGCTTTATAAAATTTAAAATTTGCAGCAAAATTCTTGTAGCAAAATAATATTAAATTATCGCTGAATTAATGTTAAAAATGTATATTTTTTAAAACATAGTTGCAAAAATAAATAATTAATGTAAACTAAACATTAAAAAAAGAACATTTAAAAAAGATAGTGTACTAATTGAGAGTGTGTACTAATCGCGGTTTTATTAATTAAACTAATTAAATAAAATTAATTAAGTCTAAATCAATGTTAAATAAAAATTATATGAATACTGAATAAATATTAAATATAGTAAGATTCGAAAAAAAACGTTTTTTTGTTTCAACTTTTTGGGAAATTTTTTCGGTTTTTTTTTAGAGTAGAAAAATTTATTACAAAAAAGTGTTATATGTACTATGGTAGTACCTTACCAGTATCAAAGTTACCTGTTTTACGATATGATTGCTTAACTCTAGCTACGCTTGTCGAGTCCGTAACTCCGATTCGTGAGATAGCTCGATTTTTTGTCTTGTCACTTTTATTCTAATTAATATTTTTAACCTTCAGCTGACATACTATATTGGATTCGATGTTTTACCACACATGGGGGTACGTCACTTGATCATATTTAACTGCGTATATCTCAATACGTAATGCATAGAATTGAACAATTTTTTTTTAATCGATACACCTGAAAGTTAAGAAAACTAAATAGGTGCAAAAATCGAAAAGCTGAACATATTCGAAATATTCAGAAGAAAAGGAGTGAACAATTTATAAATGTCAAGCATTTTTGTAAGCGGCCCGGGTGTACTACACTCAGTACTAACTGAAGGTTAAGTTTGTATTATAAAAATTAAAAATTATTAATTGGCACCAAGAACCGTTGTGACAAACATGGGCCTTCAATTCTCGCATTTCAATTTCGTTAGTTCGATATATTATATTATTGTTTAAGTTTCTATCCTTAAATTTTTTTTTTGAGATAATCTTAAGTACGAGGGAAATAAAAAGCAAATCAC
Source organism: Solenopsis invicta (assembly GCF_016802725.1). Taxonomy (NCBI): domain Eukaryota; kingdom Metazoa; phylum Arthropoda; class Insecta; order Hymenoptera; family Formicidae; genus Solenopsis; species Solenopsis invicta. The sequence goes on from NW_024105284.1 coordinate 325,998, forward strand.
ACAAATGTAAATAAAAACAAAGTTAATGTATTTTTTAAATAAACTAAAACGTATACTTCTTGATAATTGCTAATATTTTGCACAAAATAATTAACATAAATATTAATTGATATTAGTCTTTAGACTCGTTGTTAAAATTATATATATTCTTAAAACAGTTTGTTTAATAATTAATAATTATTAAACTTCAAATGATGTAATAGTCTAAAGGTAAACATAAAAAATAGCTCAACATCAATTTCAGCGCTTATACAAAATCTTATTTTAATAATACTGTAAAATTAGTATGTCGTTTATATAAAAAGCAATTTTTCAAAAAAAAATTAGAATTTCTCTGGTTTGTTCCAACAATTAGAAAAAAAGCGGTTTTTTGAAACTATAAATATTTTCAAAATTGTTTTTCTTAACAAATAATTAATATAAGATAAATATAAATATTAAATTAGTAATACAAGAAACGGGTTTAAGAGCCATGTTGGATACTATACGCAAAAGTCAATAAACGAAAACATAAGTAATTAAATATAATTAACAAATATTTCGACCTTTGATTACTGGTCTTCTTTAATAATTATATAGAACAACATATATATAAGGAAATTTTAACAATGGACGGAATTTTATCGAGACCCTACGGCTTACCAAAAAATACACAAACCAAATAATTCTCAGAATAATAATTTCTTTGATCAATAGCCCGTTATATTCCTTAGTTTCCTATTTACATCACATCATTTACAATAGCATACAAGAAGTTCCAAGTTTTATAAAAAATAGCTACCATTTTGTTAATAAACTAATGGTTATCCTGGAATCGAATCAAGTCTTAGCGTCATTGAACATGGTGCCTCTTTTCACAATGTTTCAAAAGACTTAGCGGTGAGAAGCGTCATAGTAAGATGGCATTCAATTTAAAAAAATACCTCCATTCTTTTTAACAAATTTCTTAAATCAGTTAATTTAATAATAGGCCCCACTTCTTTAAAATTTAACAATAATGGCTATAAACAAATTTTTAAATTGCCATTGGAATCTTCGTAATCTCCTATTCTAGCAGATTTGATAATGCAAGATTTGGAAAGTGATGCGATCAATAAACTACCTTTTCATCTTCCATTGTATAATAGATATTATAGATATGTAGACGATATCTTATTGGTGACTCCCTTAAATTCATTATCTTACATCCTCGACACGTTTAATTCCGTATAAGCGCTTATAATTTACAATGGAGACGAAGAAGGAAGAAAAACTGAATTTTTTTAACGTTTCGTTAATCAAGTACAACAGAATTATTTTCAATCAATATCAGAAACCCACTTTCTCAGGAAGATACCTCAACTCCTTTTCTTATCATCCGTTAAGCCATAAAAAAAAGTATTATTTTTGGTATGATAGACAAAATAATTTTATTATCACATCCGCAATTTTATTTTATATTTTTAGTCAATATTTTACTAAAATAATAATCCGTTGAACTTCATATATTTTCTATAATTCAATTTAGATTAAAATACCTTTTTTAAAAAAATGACACTAACAAAAAGACCAATAATAACGATATGAAAAATGATATCAAAAAGGAAAAGAAGAAATATTTTATTGTCTCTTTCATCAATTCAATATCAAAGAACATTTTTGTCTTTTTCCAATAAACACAACTGTTGTGTAGCTTTCACAATTTCTTACAAACTTAATTTTATAACTACAAGGAAAGATTGTGTATTGATCGTTTATTTTATAACGATGTAGTGTACGAAATCAATTGCAAAGATTGTAAATCTACTTATATGAGACAGACAAAAAGGCAAACTAGAGTCACAGAACGGATATCAAAAAATCTAATTCTCCTTCGGATATTTCTAAACAATGCACTAAGAAAAATCATGATTTTGATTGGGAGAATGTGGAAATCCAAATAAAAAAAACCATCCTTTGTTAAAAGATTCAAAATATTACATATAAAGAAACAGCAAAAAGCACTCAATAAACAGAGTGATACTGAACTCCTCTTTAATGCATATCTTCCTATTCTCGAACAAATTGCTTCTCCCTAATTTTTACTCCTTCTTTACTCATCTTAATCCGTTGGTTCCACTGCTATTTTCTTGTTTTTCCCTTATTATTCGTCTTTGAATTTTTAAAGCTGTTACATTCTAATGTAAATCCTGAAGATATGGTTTTGGAACTCATAGGTATGAAAATCATTTTTCTTGTTATTTTAATTTTAAATTGTGTCTAATTTGCATTTTATAATTTTTGACTTGTACAGTATTCGTTTATTTAGTTTTTATATATTTATTTATTTAAGTTTTTATTTACTATTAAATAAACTTTTCAATTTCATATTTTCACAAACACAACTTATATTTACATTAACTTATTATTGTTTAATGTCTTATTTATTCATTATTTAATTTTTAATTATGTTGAATTTGTAACTATGTAATTTGAGCCTTTCAATTAAAATTGATTTTCCAAAACCTTCATCTTCGTAGAACGTTCCATGAGACCATCACATAGAAAACGCGATCCGACACAATTTGTAATGATCTAATAATTTTTGGATAATTATCGAGACGAATATTGCAGTAAACAACTATTTCTGCACCACTGGTAATTAGTTATCTTATTTTTATAATCTTATCTTAATTTTATAAGGTTTGTCTTGTCGTATTTATGGTTTATCGAAATACATAGTATGTATTTCGATAAACCATAAATGCGACAAGATAAACCCTATAAAATTATGTTACAAATATTAAGATTTATTGTACACTGAAAAAAACCGATAATTAATGGTCGAAACATTTGTTTATTACATTTAATTATAGCTATGTTTTTGTTTATTGACTCTTTCATATAATACTTAGCACGACTTTTAAGCCCGTTTCTTGTTTGTAATTTTGAATTGTATTCACATGAGCCTGGATCATCATTTATTATGTATTTATTTCGATTTTTGTTAAATTAGTATTGAATACATAATACAAAAATATTTCTTTAAGTAATCTCAAATGAGTAATTAATGTAAAATAATTAATATAAAGTTAATATTAAATAAACGTTAAATATATATTTTCTTTAAATCAGTATCTAAAATGAATAATCAATGCGAAATAAGTAAAGGAGAAGAGGGAAATATGGCACCCATTTTCATTTTATTGAATAACTTTGTTTATAATTAATATTTTTTATTGAAACTTGAACGATTATATTCGTCGAAGTGTTGTTTGACAGATTCTAGACTCAAAGTAATGAAATATTTATTATTTAGGACGTCATTTATAAAAATCTAAGGCACTGCATAATCGGTAGAAGAAAAAAAATGGTTGTAATATGGCTATATATAAAAATAACTTTTAAAAATTAGTTTAATTTAAAAAAACACAGTACTCAGTTACAAAATTATATATTTTTAATTTTCCACTGTTTAAAATTTTCCCAATTTAGAATTTTTCTGCGTTTTAAACTTTAGAAATACTATTAAAAATATCATTAGAAATATTATTTTATCTCTGTTTAACATTAAACAACAAGCATAAAATGATTTCTCTAATGTTTCTAAAATAATGTTTCTAATGCCAATTGTGACGTGGCCGGTTGCTGTCGAGTAGTCGACACAACGTCAGTCCAGTGAGGTGAGGTTACTATTATTGAGATCGAAGAGGACAACAATGTTTAACCACTGACTTTAAATTGAGCAAAATGTATTTAGACAAATATTGAGAGCGAGTACAAAATGAAAGACGGAATGTTCTGCGTGGTTCACACGCCGCCCTCTAGAATGATAATCGATTTATCGAAGAAATATTTCGATATAAAAATTTTGCTTAAAGAACCATATATTAACAAAATTCCATGTTATTGTTTTAACTTTGTATAACTCGAAATATGTTCAGCCGAATAAAAAGTTAAATAACAAAAAAAACATTTAAGTGTATATTCGTGTGACAATCAAGTTTAAGAATAATGAGGAAGTATGTGTAATTAAAGGTTAAAAGTGTTAAAAGTTTAGAAGTGCTCAAAAGTAAAAATGTCTTATAACAATTCAGTTAATATGTTGTGGCTTATTAACATCACAAAAAAACGGCAAGCTACAAAATAAATAACTCCATAAGCAATTGTTAGAATACGTCACCTAATATCGGAGATAATAAAAGTAGCCATATTGTCGACAGTAGCCATAATACCCTCTTCTCCTTTATTTAATAAAATAAATATTATTTTTACAATAAAACTGTACAATGTATAACCAATAAAAATTAAACATAACAAGTCATTTAAAAAAGATTGTCTACTCATTGAGAAATAGTTCTGAAAACATACGTCAAAAATGGATTTGAGATAATTCAAAAACTAGCAAATTTAAGTTTATTACTTATATAAGTTTATTACGTATATATGTTATACTAGAATGTATTATATAACTTTTAAACGATTCAACTGCAAACAACCAAAAAACCACAAATAATTTTAAAGAAATATATAGTAAGCGGATATGAGATATCTAAAAAATTGGCAAAATTATGTTTTTTATTTATCGTAACTATATTGTAACTTTTAAAGGATTCAAATAACTAGAAAGTCATTATAAACAACCATAAATTATATCTACATGTATTCTGAATCTATTTTCATTCTGAAACATATCATATTTTTCTTCTTTAAAGTTCCAGTTTAAAATCAGATGACGATTATTTTATTCAAAATTTTATATTTTGAAATACAAATAAAATTATTAATATTTCACACAGTTATAAATAAAATACTAACATTTTTGTATTAATATTTGTAAACTTTATTTATGAAAGTCGGTTGCCAAATTCATAAAGGTATAGAGATCTATTAAGGGCTTACATACACTTAAAGATTCCAAAAATAACCATATATTCATGAATTTTTTTCTTCGAACGTATTATAGATATCAAATCGGAGTTTATACTAATATTTTATATACATATAGTTTCGTTAATAAAACATAAATTTTTTATTAAACAATTAAAAAATTAAAAAGATATCGCCGTTGGCATCAGCTATATTAGCTATTGCTAGTTGTCTGCAGTACCTATTTTTAGAATCTATACAGTTCATCCAAAACACAAAAATGCAAGATATTCATAAAATATATAGATAAATATAGTTTGTGTCTCAGCCGATTTTTAAAATTTTCGTTTATTACAAAATGGCGCTTATCTAAATTTAAGAGTCCGATTGTCTAAAATTAAATTAGTTTTCGGCTGTTAAAAAAACTAAGATCTAAAAAAATCTCTTATAACAAAGAGTATTTTCATGTTGAATAAATAGAAAAAAAATCCAAATTTAATCTACCCATTCGTCTCCAAAATATTTTGGGTACCGATTTGAAAAACACAATTTTGAAAAAAACGTGTTTAAAGTTTTCCGTTTACGTTCAACTCTGCATATGCTTGTCTTTTTAAAAAACTATAACTTTTTTGTTTTTGCACATTTTGAGTTGAAACTTTAAGAAAATATTCTTAATACATATATCATACTATAAGAAAAATTGAAAAATCAATTTTCTTTTAACCACCTAGGTGTATGTAATCACTTAATATACAGTTTTTATTACTTATTTAAAATAATGTTTTAAAGAAATATTTATTTTTAACATTAATTAAGTATTAATTTATTTTACATTAATCATTTTTTGAGATAATTTGTAAAAACGTTTATTTAACATTTATTTAACATTAATATTTTTTTCAATTAATTACTTATTTATAATGATAATTTAAAGAAACATTTATCTAATATTTATTTAACATTTATTATTTAAAATAATAATTTAATGTAAAACAATAAAAATGTTTTTATATTTTTATTATTGTATTATATTGACTTTTTTTCTATTTGTGTTCTTCTTATCTCTCTTTAAACAAACAACACAAAAGTTATTCCAGGTTTGTTATTCCGCATTTGCAAAAATTAGTGAAAAAGCTATAATTTTATAATGTTTATATAAAAAAATATATTTTAATCATTCATGTTTTATCTTTGACAAAATACTACTGTGTCCAAAAAGTAAGGTGACATTGCATTTTAAATCTCCCGCGCGCACGGATTTGGAGGAATAAAATTTTTTTTTAGGTTGGTAGGACTGTCTTTGACATCCAAGAGAAGTAACACGTCAAAATATCCATTAGTGTTTGAGATACGCATTGTTTTGTGAGTTGCTAAAAGTGAATTTCTCGTTTTTTGCCATGTCTACATTTGTTGAGCAAAGAATTTGCATTAAATTTTGTTTGCGGAATCAAATTTCTGCTGCAGAATCGTTGCGGATGCTGCAGAATGCCTTTGGCGATAAGGTTATGTCGAAAAAAAATGTATACAAGTGGTACAAAGACTTCCATGAAGGTCGAGAACGTGTTGAAGACGAGGAGCGTTCTGGGCGACCATCAACCGCAACCGACGAAGCTCACGTCCAAAAAATTAAAGATTTGGTGTTGGAAAACCGTCGTTTAACCATTAGAGACATTTCTGATGAGATTGGCATATCAAAAGGCTCGGTCAATTCCATTTTGAAGGATGTGTTGGCTCTCAAACGCGTCAAATCTCGACGAAACAACACTTGGTTTTTGCACCACGATAATGCACCGTCACACACTGCGCTGATTATTCGTGATTTTTTAACCAAAAACTCGACTAATATCGTTCCACAACCACCGTATTCACTTGATTTGGCTCCATGCGACTTCTGGCTATTCAGCAAACTCAAGCGGCCGCTCCGGGGACACCGTTTCGAGTCGATAGAAGAGATTCAAGCCGCTGCGAAGAAGGAGCTAAAGGCCATTCCTGAAATCGATTATTACAACTGTTTCGAAGATTGGAAAATCCGTTGGAATAAGTGTATTATATCAGGGGGGGATTACTTTGAAGGGGACAAAATTGATTTGCAAGAATAAATAAAGAATTTTCGAAATAAATGCAATGTCACCTTACTTTTTGGACACAGTAGTATGTTAAACTGATCTATCAGTAGTATATATGCAAATGTATTCATAGATCATCATTCAAGTATTAGTTCCTGTGCAGAAATCAAGCACCATTAGTAGCGGTTCTGGCTTGGATAAGTAACCGCTTGGAACTTTTTGAAAAAATATGATATAATAATTCTAGCATAGTGCTTAGATTTACAGAGGTAAGAAAAAAATCCCCAATTATTTTACTTTAAAAAACAATTTTTTTGCTACATTTAATGTTAAGAAAACATTTTTTACAATATCAACATAAATATTTATTCATTTTTATTTTATTTAATGTTAAAAAACCATTGTTAATAATAATAAAATAAATATATTTTTAATGTAAAAAAGGGGATCCATCCCATTAACTTTAATGTTATTAAAAATATTTTTTTTCATTGCAAAAAATGTTTCTTGAAATATTAAAGAAATATTGCTTTGTATTGGGTTGTAGTTGTTTGTAGTAATTTTCCGAATGTTTATAGTTAAACCATTTAAATATTACCACATATTTACGATAATCAATAAATCTCTTTACTAATTTTTAAGATAGAAGATGGTATTATAATATGCCTATAGGCAACCATAATTAGAAACTTTAAATTTAAGAATTGGGTCAAAGAGACGAGTTAAATAATTCTGGATGTCAATTAAAACTTTTATTACGATAGTACGTATAAACGCAATTAATCCGGAACGTTTTGGCTATACTTAGCCTTCATCAGCCAAAATAAATAATTTAAACAACCATGTTACAAATTTTCCTAATAAAAAATAAATGAAAAAACAAGGAAATACAAAAAATACAGACGCTCATTACGTAGGTCTAAGCTCGTTACGTCGCTTCTCACATAGTGTTGTTATAGCTGGAGGATCGGTGACAACTCCGGTTACCGGTTGGTATAAAACAATTAAGATCGACAAATTAAGATAAACAATTAAGATTGACAAAACAATTAAGATCGCGGTAAGTCTTTTCAAATTCATCGACTCAGAAATTAACTCGTTGACCTCAACCAATAAAAAATGGTTTGTCAATCTATCAAAGACGGAAATTTCCTCCCACTGTCTCTAATCTGTTACAGTTGGATGGCAATTTTTGTCTTCCTCCAAGAAAGAAACCAGGTATAATCGAGTTTATCAAAGATATAAAGAACAACCGAAACATTGACAAAGAAAGAGGGAAGATTCGCAATACGATAATTCCGCATTTACACAAATTTCTACACTCGTCTAATCTACACACCATTGAGAGGGAATTATTACGGATGAAGAGAGCCATCTCAAATTTCTATATAACAAATCCTAACGTTATTTTCACTCGCGTGGACAAAGGGAACATCACTGTAGCAATGGAAAAAACAGATTATATTAACAATATGGAAAAACTTCTTCAAGATAAAGAAGCTTACATCATGATCAAGAAAAATCCAATAAAAAACGTTGAAAAAGAATTAAATAACCTAATAAAAAAATGGCACAATAAGGATTATATATCAAGACAAAAGTACTTTTCTCTTCATTCGAGTGATTCCACTCCCTAAAACCCTATGGTCTCCCGAAAATACATAAAGAGAATTTTCCCCTCCAAATTATTGTTTCCTCTGTGAACACCGCACTTTATCCATTAGCTAAATTTTGACACAACATTATTAGCGGAAGTTTAAATTAGGATCCTAGGCAAGTCAATAACAGTTTTGAGCTCGTTAGATCTCTCTCAGGGGTAATGGTCAGTGAGAATGATATTTTAATTTCATTGGAGGCGACATCGTTGTTTATCAACATTCCTTTGAATCTTGCAATTGACAGCATTTGTGCGAGATGGACACTCATAGAAAACAATATTGTCATTTCATTGGAGGAATTTTTACTAGCGTTGAAATTTATACTTTCCTCTACATATTTTACATTTAATACCATTATTTATAAACAAATATTCGGAACACCAATGGGCTCACCCTTATCACCTATAATAGCACACGTTATGTTGCAAAATTTAGAAGAAAAAGCGCTCAATTCCATTAATTTGGCATTATTGTTTTACTATCAATATGTTGACGACATTGTTTTGGCAGCTCCTGTAAATTTAATTGACTTTATTCTCAGGATCTTTAACAATTTTCATGAAAGAATTTTACAATTCACCGTAAAATTAGAACATGACCGCAGTTTAAGTTTTTTAGACATCTTATTAAAAATTGTTGACAACACAATCATCACTGATTGGTTCCATAAAAAAATCTTCTCGGGCGGTACTTATCATTTTTTTTCCCAACATCTGCTACGACAAAAAATTGGTATAATTTTCAATATAGTAGACAGAGCGATCTTGTTGTCACATCCTACTTTCCATCAAAAAAACTTAGAACTAATTGTAAATTTGTTGTTGGAAAATGGATATCCGTTAAACTTTATATTCAGACACATTGTGACTAGGATCAATAAATTAATTCCTAAACTTTCCTAATTTTGCTGAGAATACTTCTGTTCAGAATCAGGACAACAAAAAAGATCCTAAAAAATTTTTTGTCATTTCCTACATTTGAAACGTCTCTGAGATAACTGCGTCTTTAATAAACAAAAATGCACTCATAGTAAGTTTTAAGTGCATAGAAGAAATGAATAACGTTATCAAAGTACACAAAGACAAAACAAATTATATCTGTAATAACAATGTCATCTATAAAATCAATTGTTATAATTGCGATGCTACATATGTGGATCAAATTATGAGACAATTGAGGACCAGAAGTGAGGGAACATAGAAACAACATAAAGCTCGATCCATCGAGACATTCTGTAATTACCGAACATCGAATTAACTTTGATCACAACTTTTACTGGAAAAAAAAAAAAAAAATTTTCAATTCAGAACCAAATTTTAGAAAAAAATTAGTTTCAGAAATGATACATATTAAACAGCAAAATAATGAAATTAACTCTCAGAAGGATACAGAACTTTTACATGATACATATTTTCATTTGCTTGACTCGGTCAAAAACAAATAGAGATACAGAATATCAGTTTCGTTTACCGCTCTGCGTCACTTGTGTTTGTGGTCTGTCACGGCAGTAAGATCGTCAGCCGTTTATATTCGCTCATGTATTTTCGTTTTCAAAATGTACAACACAGTGAGTTTCGATTTAGCTATGTGCGTTAGTGAATCGTATTATTTCATTTATAATTTTATGATTCTTCTATCATGCAGATAACTTTCGTTAATTACTGTCATCGGGTATTGCATATGAATTCATGTCTGTTGCGGCTGTTCATCATATAATCATTTGACGAATTCCGATCTCGACGTCCTTACATCGTCAGTAATTAAAGTGACAAAATTGTAAATTTGTACACAATGGAAAGCATCGTCCGAAGTTGTCACCGATCCTCCACCTATAACAGCACTATGTGAGCAGCGACGTAACGAGCTTAGACTCGCGTAATGAGTATCCGTATTTTTCGTATTTCCTTGTTTTTTTTTATTTATCTTTTATTAGGAAAATTTGTAACATAATTGTTTAAATTATTTATTTTGGCTGATAAAGGCTAAGTATAGCCGAAACCTTCCGGATTAATTGCGTTTATGCGTACTGTCGTAATAAAAGTTTTAATTGACATCCAGAATTATTTAGCTCGTCTCTTTGACCCAATTCTTAAATTTATGTTTTTAACATTAATACGAGCGTGTCTATTATTTATCATTGTTTAAAAACTTTGTTATTAATGAATATTTTATATCGAAACTTAACGATATTTATCAAAATGCTATTAACCCTGTTGATCTGTTCGCGTTACCATGACCCCACTTATTATTTTATATATTTTCAAAATATATAAAAACAAAACAGACTATTAAAACTTTTATTACTAAAAATTCAAAGATAAATAATAAACAAATAAATAATATGTCCATCAAAAAATGAAGAAAAACATTTTTTATTAGCTGATACAATTTGGACAAAAATAACTTGTGTGTGACATAAAAATGTGTTTTTGGCAATTACTACATACAATATTTGTTTTATTGTCATTGCTTGATAGACAAAATTTGCATTTGTGTTGTAAAACACAATTATTGGCCTGCGCTTTGTTTTTCTCTTACTAAAAAATTTTGTATAAATTTTGTAAAGACTAGACAAAACAGGCGCATGCTATAAAGCTTTAAATATTACATAATTTTTTATACAAATTACAAATTTAATGTTACACTAATAACTTCTCAATACACATAGTCAAAATCTTAGAACATATACTACTGAAAGGAGCATTGGCTTAAAAAGTTGACGCAGAGAAGATTGACAAGGATAGATATATAATACACCTAGTTGAAAATGCGCATGCTTAAGACAAATCAAACCGATGTTTTTCATCACCCCGCAGTCCTCACGCGTATCTAGGCTTTCATTTGTTGGAGTATGGGCATTACCGACTAGACGCATTTTATATCTATCCTTATCAAACTTCTACGCATTGTATCTCCATCCTTGTCAAATTTTTCTGCGTCAACTCAAATGTACAGGAATTATAGACCTATACTCTTTCCAGTAGTATATGTTCTAAGTCAAAATATGCGATCTCTACGATAACAGCCGCTTATAAAGTAAACGCTGAATGAAAACCAATCAGCATATTAAAAGAATGATAACAATAAACTTCGAGAAATCGAGTATCAATGCAATGTACTTTTTCAGATAAAAAAATCTTCATCACAACAGTTAATAAACATTTTAAAAATATAAATGCAATTTACAATTTAATGAGACTTTCCAGATTTAAACGAAAAGTATTGCAAAAGCTTATGAGAGTCAGCGCTGTTATCAGTGCGCACAAGAAAAAGTTTATTCTATATTGTCAATTTACAAACATATAAACGTTTCGACTCTCTTTGGAGTCATTCTCAACATAGTACAAATTTTGACTAGCATAATATAATTCTAACAAATAATTAAATCTCGTCAAAAAGGCTAATGAGAGTCAGCGCGGGTATAAGTGCGCAAATGTTTATTTCTTGTCAACAAACAATTTCAACGTGTTACTTTTATATCGAATTACAATAACTACGGACGTTTCGACTCATTTTGAATCATCTTCAGCGCAATATATACAGAATCTCATCCTTAGCAGTCAGCAAAAAACGGGAGGACGTCGCGTCAAACCGGCGGTTTGCTAAATCCGCAATGGCATCTTCCCCGTGACTGTGTCAAAGGAAATGACACTTCTCTATATCAAACGTTTTTTTACAAAGATAATATTTAAATTGGCTATATTTGCTTGACTCACCCATTCTTTACTGGGATAAGATTTAGTCTTGTAAGAATAATTATGATTCTCTTGTCACAGTATACACTCAACGACGGAACATGCTCACTATCACAAGTCAAAATGTATACAGACTGTGTGTTTGGTTTCAAAAGTCTTGTTTCAACTTCGCACGCAAAGACAAGCAGTCGGAGATATACAGATCAAAATAAATATAATACATAAATACGGTCTATAAGATAATATAAGAAAATAAAAGAGTCGTTCACAACTTGTCATAATGTATAAAAATAAATAAATAACAAGAGTGTAATATTATAAATTATTAATTCCGTTACAATTTGTTAAGTAATGAGAGATATGCATGATGTAAACAATCAGTATCTGTTTGCAAATTAAGGCTGTTATTCTGTGACTGTATGTGTAACATTTCTGATGTTAGTCGCGTGCCCAAAAACGCTCATTGTTTAGGATTTTTATGTTCTCCCAATCAAAGGTTTGGTTGGGACAACATAAAAATGGTTAAAATTCAGTCTATGTTCGATGAATACGGAGTGACTGTTTGTATTTCACTTAATATGGTTACGATGTTTAGTAATTCTTGTTTTCAATTTTCGCCCCGTTTGTCCTACGTATGACGCATCGCAATTCTTACACATAATCTTATAAACTACATTTTTCTTATAGTTGTTTGGGAGAACATCTTTCTGCACTTTAATAAATACATCACAGTCTACTTATAAAAGGGTGTTTTGCAGGCATGGCAATCTCCCGAGGGCGTATGGACTCTCGAAGGTTCACAAACCTGGTGTGCCACTTAGAATAATAATCTCATCTATCGACAGTCCTCTTTATGGTTTAGGCACGTTGTTACACGAAATTATCTCGAAAAACATTCCAGATGCCGCAAGTAAGATAAACAATAGCTTTGAATTAGTCCGCAACTTGAAGGATAAACGTTTAGAGCCAGGTCACGAATTAATTTTATTAGATGTCGTTTCGTTATTTACAATTATTCCTATAGATTTAGCGTTAGAAAGCATTTTGAACAAGTGGGAATTTTTTAGGGACACTTGCAGCATCTCAAAACAGGAATTTTTAACGGCGATACAACTTGTCCTTGACTCGACTTATTTTAGTTTCGGAAATAATTTCTACAAGCAAAAATTTGGGACCCCCATGGAATCTCCATTGTCACCTGTGATTGCGGATCTCGTTATGCAGAATCTGGAATCTTAGGCCCTAGAAAAAATTGGAGTGCATCCACCCTTTTATTTTAAATATGTTGATAACGTGGTGATGGTAGTACCGGGGAATCTTATTGACCTTACTTTGAACACGTTTAATTCGTTTCACCCCAGAATACAGTTTACACTGGAAATACGAGGGGACAGGATAGATTTTTTGGACATCACCGTTATTAATAATAAGGCTTCTTTAATTTTTGATTGGTACCATAAACCTACGTTGTCAGGAAGATACTTAAATTTTTTATCGGGTCACCCCTTGTCTCAAAAAAGAGGGACAATTATGGGAATGGTTGACAGAGCGTTTTTACTATCTGACCCTACATTCCACAGTAAGAATATTAAGTTTATTGTAAACACACTCTTAACCAATGATTATCCTGCTAAATTTATTTTCAAGACAATAAACAGCCGTCTTAAATCTCTTATCAATAAAAAGATAATTAATCAGATAGACGAGAACACAGATATTGACACAACAAACAATAGAGTGCCGTGGTTTTTGCTGTCATACATTCCTTCAATTTCCGAGAAATTCAAAACTATCACTAAGAAATTTAAAATTATCTTTTTTCTGTCTTAATAAATTGAGCAAATTTATTAAAGTGCAGAAAGATGTTCTCCCGAACAACCATAAGAAAAATGTAGTTTATAAGATTATGTGTAAGAATTGCGATGCGTCATACGTAGGACAAACGGGGCAAAAATTGAAAACAAGAATTACTAAACATCGTAACCATATTAAGTGAAATACAAACAGTCACTCCGTAATCACCGAACACAGACTGAATTTTAACCATTTTTATGTTCTCCCAACCAAACCTTTGATTGGGAGATCATAAAAATCCTAGACAATGAGCGTTTTTGGGCACGCGACTAACATCAGAAATGTTACACATACAATCACAGAATAACAGCCTTAATTTGCAAACAGATACTGATTGTTTACATCATGCATATCTCTCATTACTTAACAAATTGTAAGAATTAATAATTTATAATATTAGACTCTTGTTATTTATTTATTTTTATACATTATGACAAGCTGTGAACGACTCTTTTATTTCCTTATATTATCTTATAGACCGTATTTATGTATTTATTTTGATCTGTATATCTCCGACTGCTTGTCTTTGCGTGCGAAGTTGAAACAAGACTTTTGAAACCAAACACACAGTCTGTATACATTTTGACTTGTGATAGTGAGCATGTTCCGTCGTTGAGTGTATACTGTGACAAGAGAATCATAATTATTCTTACAAGACTAAATTTTATCCCAGTAAAGAATGGGTGAGTCAAGTAAATATAGCCAATTTAAATATTATCTTTGTAAAAAAACGTTCGACATAGAGAAGTGTCATTTCCTTTGACACAGTCACGGGGAAGATGCTATTGCGGATTTAGCAAACCGCCGGTGACGCGACGTCCTTCCGTTTTTTGCTGACTGATGAGAATGAGATTCTGTATATATTGCGCTGAAGATGATTCAAAATGAGTCGAAACGTCCGTAGTTATGGTAATTCGATATAAAAGTAACACGTTGAAATTGTTTGTTGACAAGAAATAAACATTTGCGCACTTATATCCGCGCTGACTCTCATTGGCCTTTTTGACGAGATTTAATTCTTTGAAATTTCAAGAGTCCTTTATTAATTCCAATAATCGTAACAATTAATTGTCCGGCCATTGTCGATCCGATATTCAGCTGAGTCACTCACAATTTGCACAAGCCGAAGTGTAGCTTTTCTACTGTGTGTGATAGAGGAGATGGCAAGCTCTCTCTATAATTATATGCAAAATTCTCCATAGTATTTTAACGATTAACAAAATTATTTAACGCAGTGACTTACCACCGGATCAGGACAAAGATCACCAAAGCCATGGATAAAAAATTGTGGCACTTATAATCATTGTAAGAATAATTTTCAACGATTGCTGTAAATTTGATGTTACTGACAGCGCTGCTTAGTGACTGAGCGTTAACCGTAGATATTCGAACCATTGAAAGTCAAATAGAGAATATATATTGTCAATATTCAAGAGGGAACAAAAATATAATTGTAAATACACTAAGCAACAAAATTATTGCAACACTCATTCATACCAAAATTTTGCACAACTTCAAATAACCATAACTTCGTTAAAAATTATACTTAAAAGTCTTTTTTTTTTATTTCAAAACTTAAAATCTCTATTTTAAGGTGCATTTGTCAATTTTGAATTTCTGTTTTTCTCTTTGTTTCTTTAAAGTAAGAACGTATTTTGTTTCCAAATATTTGCATAGTTTGACGCACTCCACGGGATAGGATGAATTTTTTTTGTAATTGTCACAATAACCATCATAAAATTTGGAGTTTTCCCTGCAAATTGAAAAAAAAATCAGGTCTGTATGATTTTTTTCAAGGAGTTAGGATGTATCAAAGTTATGTATGCATTTTTGTTAGTTACTGCCAGCATTATCCAGATTTTGATTTGTCTCATTGATGATGAAGCGATCTTTTCTAGCTGACGTTATTCGTCTTCGACCTTGTCCTCTTCTTCGACAAAATCCGCCTGTTTCTTGATAACAAACCCAAACTCGAGAGATAGAGGATCGATGAACCTATTCTCCTTGCAACATAACTTTGATTTAATCTTTCCAAAAGAGCAATGATTTGCCCACATTGAATTTTGTTTAAACTAGGCATTGTTACGACTTTATCGTTTGCTTCTTGAGTGATACAGTAAAGAATAAGTTTACGCTTATATAGAGTTTTGGTGTTTACAGTTTTTATGGGAATGAATGTAAATCGCTACATTTCACAGCGTTTCTCCGCATCATGCAAACACTGTAAATATCAAAATTCTATATAAGCGTAAACTTATTCTTTACTGTATTACTCAAGAAGCAAACGATAAAGTGGTAACAATGCCTAGTTTGAACAAAATTCAATGTGGGTAAATTATTGCTCTTTTGGAAGGATTGAATATACGCATTCTTTTTGCCTTCTCCAGTAAATTGTAAATTACGTTCGTGATAAACTTCTACCTATAAAGTAATTGCTAGAACTCTATCCCTAATTAACTGGAGTTGACTATAATTAATTGCATTAATATTTACTAAGTTATTGTCAAAAACCAAAATGATCTACAACCTTCTTCTTTTCTCTAAAGAAATGTACATTGACATGCATTTATATGTTCAATTGATTAATAATTGCTGAAAATATTGTAATGTTTTAAAAAACATTTTTATATTTACTTTTATAGTTTATAAAAAAATTTTATTTTATAGTTTATAAAAAATTTTTAATTGTGTACTATTAAAAAATAACTTCATTTTAATCATATATTACAATTAAAGGTAAATTTATGAGCCACAAAATTTTTTTTAAAGAAAAAAATGACTCACTTTCTTTCAATCCTGTACTACGGATAAAAATGGATCTCAGATTTTTAAGTCATTTTTGAGATTAAGCTAACACGTCAACATGGGCGCAAAATGAAATACACAAAAGATTTAGTGCAAATTTGTTGTTTTAATCGCGATTTTATTGCTCCAGCCATTTAGCAGAAAATCATGTTTCTGTTAATTTTTAAGAAAGTTAGAATGCCCATTAAAAGAAAATATTAAAAAGTAAAATGTTTACGCTATAATTTAGTGTTAACTATGTGCTTTCAAAATATACATCACAAACTTTTTGTGTTCATTCTCTTTGATCAAAAAATCACCCCCGATGTAAACACGTACAAGAATAAAGTGCTAATTAAAGTATGGATAACGAAATGGTTCTAGGCTTAAAATTCACTTCTATTTATGTGTTTTCAAAATATGCATAGGGAGATTTTTGTGCTTATCCAAAGCAAGATAATACAAGAATAAAGATGAGTAGCTGCTCACTTTGATAGCGATTTTTCAAAGGAGATGATCACTTCATTGCTCAACTAAAATAAAATGGCACGAAAATAAAACTTTTCAGGAGAGTTTTGCAGACCCTATAATGTGTTTAAGGGTTAAAATTGTGGAATCTAATTCAACCTAAATGACATGTATTTTTTAAAAAAATGTATGAAATCTTTAAATTGCATTAATTATAAAAAAAATAGTAGCAATGTGTGACATAAAGAGTTGTGAGTTTGCTCTCCATGTGAAAGATCTAGGTTTAAATCCATCTAGAATAACTCTAAATCGGTTTGTAATCAATTTAGAAGCGATCGCTACCTCTCGAAAAGCAAAGACAAACTACCGAGAATGATTCTGCCCTCTAGAAAAAAAAAGTCTCTTCTAATAGGTCATTCAAAACTGGCGTTAAAACTATATTTTTTAACAATAAATGCTTGACAATAAATGCTAAGAATAATTTGGGTCATTTAAAAAGTATCCGCGGTTTTTTGTTCAATTTTTGAATAACATTTTTCTTTTATTGAAAATCAATTTTAATCAAGTACATATTGGTTGTTATTATCTATAACTTTTTGCCATTTTTCAGGTAATTTCATAATTCCATCTGTGTAGAACTTCTGTGGTTTATCAGCAAAAAACTTTTTCAAGTGATTTTCGGCAGCTCGGCCAATGTTTTTCCATCAAGAGAGTTCTGCAAAGATTGAAACAAATGGTAGTCAGACGGTGCAAGGTCCGGGCTATACGGTGGATGCATTAAAATTTCCCAACCAAGCTTCCTCAATTTTTTCTGTTAATCAATTTTGGTCATTTTTTCTTAATCGCTTCCTGCAATCTATCCAGTTGTGAACAGTAGAGCTCTGAATTAATTGTTAGGCCATGTGGTAACACCTCATGACGGACGACTCCCTTCCAATTCCACCATACACACAACATCACTTTATTTGTCTTCAAATTAGGATTTGAAATCGTTTGTGGTGGTTTGCCGCGCTTACCCCATCACCTTTTACGAACAATATTTATGTATTTTACCCATTTTTCATTGCCCGTAATGATTTGCTTCAGAAATGGGTCGATTTCGTTGCATTTTAGTAGTGTTTTACTGATGGAATTCGGTCAATTAAATTTTTTTGCGTTATTTCAGCCAAACATCGAGTTTCTTTACGTAGTCAGCCTTTTTCAAATGATTCCAAACTGTCACATGGTTGATTCTTAGTGCATTGGCTATGTCCTGATAACTTATATGCCGGTCATGCTCGACCAGTTGCAAAATTTCATTGACTTTTTTAGTGACTGGCCGACCAGAACGAGGTCGATCTTTGACATCAAAATTTCCAGAACGAAATCGAACAAACTACTCTTGCGTCCTGCGTTCACTTACAGCATCAGCGCCGTAAACTTCACAAATTTTTCTACATGTTTGTGCTGCGTTTTTACCTTCTTTGTAATAAAAAAGCATCACATAATGTATTTCTTCAAAAATTTCACTCATTTTCAAACCAATATAACTTTTGACACAATTGATGAATTACTTTGTTGACAAAAAAATATAACCTAAAATGTCATCTTTCAGATGCGCGTTTGTTTGATACAATCGGATCAGTGTTGCCCGATATATGACCATCAACACCATCTAGTGACAAAAAACCGCGGATACTTTTTAAATAACCCAATATCTTCTTTAACAGAAATAATAGTATGCAAACGCCACAAATAAATCATTTTTATCCTTAACAAATATTCGGCTGTTCAGCACATGACTTTGCCGAATTTTCGGTATTTGGTTAAGTGCCGAATATACTATTTGTTGCATCTCTACTTTCTAACAATCTAGTACACACATAACAATCTAATGCACAAAATTAGCCAACAATTAATTTATGTGAAAATTATAATCATAGTGGCTTTTTTTCTCCACTGGCATCTTCCCCTCAGTTATAGATTTATTTCAGTATTTTAGATGCTACGTTGATCTGAAAAAAATCTAAAAAATATTCAAAATAATTTGAAAAAAATTTGAAGACCTTTTTGAATATTTGAGTTTGTACAAAATATCTGAAAAATTTTTTAAAAAGTTATGAAATTTATACAAATTTTGAAAAATTATATAAAAAATTTTGAGAGAAATTTTCATCAGAACAGCTTTCAATTTATTTATTTTATATATTTGTTTAATTAAAAATGGTTTGTATTGCAGATCTACCTGGAGAATCAATCGAAGAGATTGCTGAATCTGTAGATGAGTTGCGGGAGAAGCTTGCTAATATGAAAAAGCTCATGAAAGAGCGAAGAGGTACGACACTGGGAGAGATCAGTGCCCGGAAAAGAAAAGAATCCTCCAACATAATAGACGATAATCTTTTATCCTGGATTTTTGGATTGGCTCTCGCAGGGATTCTGATTGTTAGCGGCTACGCTTTCTACAACCTTTATCATGCAGTGCTGAAGAAATTCCCATCCCATCATACGGAATTATAAAGAGAATGCGTGAGAGCGAGAAGGTGTGATGATAAAAATTTTCGTAAATTTTCTATGGCATTAGAAAATCAGCCTTAACATCTTAACAAACGAAATCACAATACCGCCAGATGTTCTTTTTTCTATAAACTGTTTGACTAATTTATTTTCGATTTTTCTTTTAAAAATACGATAATATAATATCAAAGTAATTAATGATTAAAAATAAAAAATTTCTGGCACGTATTAGATTTGAAAGAGAAAATAAAAATGATAAAAATTCTGTAACTTACCTTATATGACTATCTTATTTAATTAATAAAATTGTAATCTAAAATTTCGATTGCCAAGATATTGTTCAAATTGTTAAGGATTGAAAATCTACGTAAAATTTCTTTAATGATTTTTAAAAGTTCGAGTTGAGTTAATTAAAAAAATGATTAAAAGTTTCGTACAAAAATCAAACAAGTACATTTCTTTTAATCTAAATTATCAAATCATTCTGTGTCAATAGCGTCACATCGTGAATAATTTTCTTTTTGCAAGAATCAAACAGAAAATTGCAAGTATAAATATAAAATAGGTTTTAAATATACAAAAATTAGCTAATTAGCATATGGTAAATATGAAAATTTTTTGCAAGACCCAAACAAATACTCAAAAATTTTTTTTTATTTTTTTTATAAATTCTTCAAAATAATTAATCTTAAAATCTAAATCTTTGTTTATATACTTACACGAAAAAAATTTACTTGTTTTAAGTAAATACATTTTTTAAAATTATAATTAAAACAGTTAAAAAATTATTACTGTCAACAATAAACAGTTTTTGTTCCAATAAAATATTATCTTGAAAGCAAATAGTTTATCAATGAAGAAAATGTTTTGTTGAAATAAAAACATATTTAAATAACAAACAGAATAATAATAATACATAATAATTTGTCAGTAAAAATTATTTTATTAAAACTAATTATTTTAATTACTTGTATCTCATAGTTTATAATAAATGAGCATTATTGTTTAATTTGTAACATGAATATCATAAAATTCTATATAATTTTAAATAATTTATTGATTATTTGTATCAATTAATGCATAGCCCACATAAACAGTAATAAGCTATTATTTTTGAAAATACACATTATAGCAAAAATTGTTCCAGACATTGTATAGTCTAAAGAAAGACAAATAATAGTAAAATCAATTTTCAAAAAAATTAATTTTTTAATTTATAAAAATATATAAACGGCTCACATGAATCAATTAAAATCATTACAAATATTAAATAACTTTTACTGAACCGCCGCTGTTATTAATGAATACGTTACAAAGAAATTCATTATTACAATTAATTCACTCACTCATACGTTTCGTTCCTCTTGTTGGTTCTTTTTCAGTGAACTGCAGCAATTATAGATTACAACCACAAGAGTAAATGAAAGTTATTCCTCTCGCATCATGTAAACTCCAGAAAATTGAATAAATGGAATTGCTTATCGGCAATAATAGTCTAAGAATAGAGCATCAAATTATTAAAGCCAAATGAAAAATTGAAACATAACAAAACTTACAAAAAAACAGAAAAAAGCGTGACCAAATAATGAAACAACTAATCTTAAAACATTGTTTCAATCAAATTCATGATTGAATTTGAAGCGATGCTCAATAATCGTAAACGAGGCATAAATAATACTAAATGTTTCATATCGAAAATCATAAAAAAATAGAAATCGAGATTGAATCCTCAAAACAATACAAAGTTGTTCGACCCTATCTATACCAAACTAATAGATAGCACATAGACAATGAGTTCTTTATTAGTTATGAGACTGTGTGGAAAGAAGGAATAACTTAACTCGATGGATTATTTCTTTTCAGATTATTGTCGTTATGTCCTTGTGCTTACATCGCCATAATTACCCCCAAAAAAATGAAAGAGATCTGAAGAGACCTACTCAGATCCAATCAAACATGAGTAAGTCTGATGCGATCAAAGTGGACAGGGTCAGATATGACGAGAATAATCTATATCCATTCAAATGCATTCAGACATGAATAGATCTGGACATATAGTGCGGAATTGTTCAGATAGATTCTAATAGGAATTATTCCATTTTTCCTAAAAAAAAACACTAGTCTATTGAAGTCTAGGAAATAATTGAATAATTCTGATCAAAATCCATTCCGAAGAATTTCATAATATATGTCTTGATCCGATCCTAGCGGATATAGTCACCCTTACAAAAAATACAATATAATTAAAGGATTTTTCGGAATCTATAAACATTATTATATGATAAATGATGGTAATTAAGTAAAACTTTTAATTTTTTCAAACAAAATTTTAAATCAAATCGTAATAATACCTTGTCTTTCAATCCTTAAAAATATTTTTATAGCTTATATAAGTAGTTTATTTTTATATGTATAGTTATGTTTTTACTAATCATATGTTAATTAAAAAATTAGTAAAGTATTTAATTAAAAAAGTATTTCAAAATTTTTTATTACATTTTTACACAAATAAAGTAGAGGAGAAGAGGGTATTATGGTTATTGTTGGCAATATGGCTACCCCTATTATTTCCATTATTAGGTGACGTATTCTAACAATTGCTTATGGAGTTATTCATTTAGTAACCCGTCATTTTTTAGTGATGCTAATATGTCAACACATAATGACTGACAATTGTTATAAAGCATTTTTTACTTTTGAACACTTCTAAACTTTTTCAAGATATATTTTTGACCTTTACCCCTATAACCATTTCTGCAACTGCAAAGGTTGGTAACAGATTTTGGTCCGCATATGGTCCGCATATATTGATATTTCCGGTACTGTTAACAGATTTGTACCCAATATACTACAACCTTGTTGGCAAAGTATATGACAAATTGGCGTTGAAAAGCAAGCAAATCTGTTGAAAGTTTTGATGACAAATTTATAACAAATATTAAACAAGTTTGCTATTGCAAAAATGTTAGCAATTTTTACGCGAGAATGCAATATTATTCCTTTGTCAAAATACACGACAGATTGGAAGTTGATAGCAGACAGATCTGTTATACGTATGATTGAAAAATTGATGGCAGATAGTAAGCAAGCTTGCTATTACAAAAATGTCAGCATTTATCACACAAGAATGCAACATTAGTTGAGTTCCGTAAAGCGCATAATGCGCATGACAATTCTTGTTGATTATCAAAAGTTAAACAAGGATAAAATGTTACATTACGCACATCATGCTCTCTTTACAAAATTCGGCCATTATCTTTTTGTCAAAACAATTATGCAACTAATTTGTTTATAATAATTATAAAAACTATAACAATTAAGAAAGCGTCATATATGTTTCTTTCGTAATATTTCTCGCTGAATCGATTGGTGCAATCAGTTTTCCTCTACAGTCATTTTTAACAATTTGTTTATAACAATTAATTGCAAAATTGACTTTTGCCACATGCTCTTTATGTCAATAATGTTTTATTATGCTTCGATACTACTTTTAATTGTTATTTTTTGACTTAATTTTTCTGGCCAGGAAAAGATTTTAATTATTTATATAGTTTATATTAAAAATATCTAAGGCTAAATAATCATAGGGTTAGTGAGTGTTCGCGCGATACTCAACACATAAGTTTCTTCCTGTGCAAATCAGTTTTACTTCAAATATAACTTTTTATTAACGATATCACAAGTGTACGATTAGCTCAGTGTTAGCGTCTTAGGTTGTTATTCCAAAATCTTAGGTTCGAATCCCGCCGGCGCCGACATGCGTTTTCAAAAATTTATAAAATAATACGTAATTGTAATAAGTGAATTAAAATGTTATATGTGAAACAGTAAATACAGATTAAGTTATAAGAATAATAAAATCTGTTGAAAAAAGTTTTTTTTTGTTGGTGTCGGAAACATCAGATTTGATCTGTATTTGGTGTCATTCTGTCAGCATGTTTGAAAACAGATTTGGTTTGTATTTGGCATTATTTTGTCAACGCATTTGATAATAGATTTGTGTTTGTTGGCCATTTTGTCATCATATTATTATTATCAAATTTGTTCTGGTATTGGATTCAATTTGACTTCAGATATGTCCGTCAGATTTGGTTTATATTGGGCATCCTAATGCAGACACAGTAGGATACGGTTTTGGTACGAAATTCCGCTGGAATTTGGTGCCAATTTGATATCCTTTTGCGTACAAAACGTTTTCTGGGTAATTATAATACATATACTTTCTCATTATTCTTAAACTTGAATGTATTATCACACGAAAGTACATACACTCAAATGTTTTTTTTGTTATTTAACTTTTTATTCGGCCGTATACATTTCGAGTTATACAAAGTTAATTCCAATAACATGGAATTTTGTTAATATGGTTTTTTAAGCGAAATTTTTATATCAAAATATTTCTTCAATAAATCGATTGTTATTCTAAAAAACGGTGTTTAGAAACATTAGAGACATCACATCAAACTTGTTGTTTAATGTTAAACAGGGATAAAATGATATTTATAATGAAATTTTTAATGTTATTTCTAAAGCTTCTGAACGCAGAAAAATTCTAAATCAAGAAAATTCTAATTAATGAAAAATTAAAAATATATAATTTTGTAACAAAGTACTGTGTTTCTTTTAAACTAAACTAATTTTTTTTTAATTATTTTTATAAATAGCCATATTACAGTCACTTTTTTTCTTCTACCGATTATGCAGTACATTAGATTTTTATAAATCACGTTCTAAATAATAAATATTTCATTACTTTGAGTCTAGAATCTATTAAACAACGTTCTGACGAATGTAATTGTTCAAGTTTCAATAAAAAATATTAATTATAAACAAAGTTATTCAATAAAATGAAAATTTGTGCCACATTACTCTCTTCTCCTCCACATAATATTATATGTATAGGTGAGATGGTACGTGGGAATGCGGTAGATAATCAAATCAAAATGAGAGACGTATCACTTTGCTTGAGATTCTACTTTATTAGTACTGCGATGTTACAATGTTCTCAAGCCGGTGTCCGTACAACGTCTGATTTTGGCGGCTGTCGTCTTCTTTTCCGTACGATATATTTCTGAGTGCGATCTACCTAATGGATCATCAACTATATACAAATATGTATCGGGTAGCCCGATTGACCTGTTAAACTTAATTCTACGACGCTTACAATTCGGTTAACTTGATCGTTGTTCGTCCTCGGACATATACAATTTAAATTACAAAATTATTTGGACGGCCTAACTGTTTCAATATAAATTTCGGCTTCATGTTACTTATATGTTTACAATACGTGTCATAAATGCTATTTACAATAAAAAAATTTACGAGAATATATAAAAACAAACTACAATTTGTCAGTATTTCTCCATGCTCGCATATTACATGCTTGCCAAACACCACGATACGGTCGCTGAATATTTTGATAATTGTCCTCATCAGCAACAACATAGCGATCATGTCGCAAACATTTTACAATTTTATAGAGACCTTTGAATTGCGGTATTAATTTTTTCGAGGCTCCTGCGGTATTATCGAAATTTCGGATCATTACCAAATCTCCCTCATCGTAGCAATACGGTTTTTTCCACTTCCGATTTACAATAGATTCGTTCCGTTTTTGCGATAGTTCAGTATTTTTTACACTGTTAGATCTAATTTTATTTATGTTTCTACTATCCTCACGTTGATTATTTTGCAAATAGGTTGCTATTTCATCTCGCACTTTACCACGCTGGCTGACACCAAATAAAGCTTCGTTAGGGGTAGTACTAATGGTCTTATTTAACGTATTATTTAATGAATATTCTACATCTTTCAATACTTCCCATTTTCATTATCTACTACCCTTGGCTAGCATAAGAGTAAGTACTCTGTTAATACGTTCGACTTGACCATTTGCCTGCGGTGAGCCTATCGCTATCAAAATGTGTTTAACATCATTTTCGCTAACAAAATCACGAAATTCTTGCAAAGTGACAAAGAACGACGATCCAATATCACCACTTCAGATGACTATAATTGGCAAAGTAATCATCTAAACATCGTATTGCTTCCGAAGTCGAGGTATGTTTTGTCGGGTTAAATTTGACATATTTAGTGAAAGCATTCACTATCAGAAATATATGCTGCTTAATTAAACGCGCTTTATCCACCAAGCCATAATAATCAATATACAAAGTATTAAATGGCACATTCCCCTTTGGAATACTATGCAGATATCTCTCCCTACGTCCCGACACCGGAGAAAAGGCACATTTTAAGCAATTTCTGATATGAGATTCGACTTTCTCTTTTAATTTAGGAAATCAATAATTCTGTTTGATAACATGAACGGACTTTTCCACGCCGAAATGCCCCATTTCATCGTGATATTTGTACAATACATTACGCTCCATAGCCGCGGGTACATAAAATAATATCTGATCGGGTTTTTTAGAATATATTATACCGTTTCGCATTTCAAATTTAGAACTTTAGGATTTTGCTAATTGATCTCGCAATTCTTTAATTACCGGATCTTGACTTTGAGCAATCGCCAAATTATACTCCAGCGGATTATCTTTGATAATCAGAATATTCGTCGCACAACTAAGCGCATCTATATGACGCATACGCGAACCAAGTCTATGTTCCACGGCATAATCATAATCCTGCAATTTTAAAGCCCAGCGAGCTATTCTTGGGTTTATCTCTTTCTTACTAAACGTAAGTTTTAGCGACTCATCGGTGACAATTTTAAAATGTATTCCGTACAAATAAATTCTAAATCGACGCAAGGCATATATAGCGAATGTCTCCAGCTCAAAACTGTGATAGCAACTTTCAGTTTCCATGGTCCGCTTGGAAAAATAAAAAATAGGATGGAACTTAAAATCTGCTTTACGCTGCATCAAAATTGTACCGAATCCCAACGTACTAGCATCGCAATGCAACTCGGTATCATCCTTGTGACTATAAATTGACAATATCGGACTAGAGGTTAGTCTGCTTTTAATTTCTTCGAACGCTTTTCATTCCTTCTGACCAAATACAAAAGGTACGTTTTCTTTTGTTAAATCGTACAAAGGTTTCGCCAAAATTGCAAAATCCTTGATAAATTTTCTAAAATAGGAACTTAATTCAACAAAACTATGCACTTCTCGCGTATTTTTTGGAACTGGAAAAAGCTTTACCGCAGCCAATTCATCCTCCAATGGTCTTATTCCTTTCAAAGTAACACTATAACCTAAGTATTCAATTTTCGTGCTCAAAAATTGGCATTTATCTAGCCATCAATTCCATCCAATTTTTCACTAGCAGACAAAATACTTGTTTTAATACGTCAAAATGATGTTCCAAAGTTTCAGATACTATGAGAATATCATCCAAATATACCGCAATATCGCCTTTTTCTATTAATTCTTTAAATACCTCGTAACTAAAGCGCTGAAATCTTGCTGGATCGACTTTTAGGCCAAAAAGCATTCTAAGAAATTCATATTGCCCTAAAGGCATAATAAAGGCAATATATTTTATAGACTCATCCGACATCCAAATATGGAAGAATCCATTTCTCAAATCCAAACGATTAAAATATCTTTTATAATAAAATAACATTAATTGATCTTCTATCAGGGGTATGGGATAATTATCTCGTACTAACACTTTATTGAGAGTACGAAAGTCGACGCACATGCGCCATTCGTCATTTTTTTTCTTTACCAAAACTATCAAAGACGCATATTCCGAACGACTGGGTCTTATAATTTCCTCCGCCTCTAACCCGTTTAAAATTACCCGCAATTTTTCTTTTTCCGCAAACGATAATTGCCTAGGTTGGAAATAAAAAGGCTGTGCATCTTTAAGGCTCCTGAGTACTCGCCGCGGCCATATTGAAGTCGTGACGTCAGAAGCGAGAAATTGCGTGAAATGACACGTAATTTTGTCCGACATGCCATTTGTAAATAAAGCCAATTTGGATAAAACAAACTAAGCAGATGACTTTAAAACACTTCTAAATATCGGTCACGACTATCCTTTTTCCGCCTAACAATCAGTAAATAGTTGTAAAAAGCATGTAAAGTGAAGCAATTGAAACAGGAAAACACATGGGCACATAATTTTGTCCGACGTGCCATTTCTAAATAATGCCAATTTGGATAAAACAGACTAATCAGATGGCTTTAAAACACTTCTAAATATCGGTCACGACTATCCTTTTTTCGCCTAGCAGTCAGTAAATAGTCGTAAAAAGCACGTAAAATGACGTCTATTCAGACAGGAAAACACACGGATAGCCATTAAAAGGAGTGAAAAATGTACTTTTATGTATAAAATTCAAAGAAACTTTACTCGCGGTCCATTTTTACGAATTTGGTAAATACGAGACAAGTCATGTTTTTACAATGAAACACATAATAACAAAATGACATGCACGATAACATTTCATCGTCAATCTGTCACGTTTCACGTGTATTAGTTCTAATTTTGTCCGCGACGAAATGTCGCTACCGTCAACGCGGAGTTCTCGACTGAGGAGTCAGGAGCCTTAACAATTAATTTTAACCCTTAAACACGTAGTGGGTCTGAGAGACCCCATATGAAGTTTTGAACGCTTGCTATATGAAGACGGAATGAGATAGGAGATTTGGACCAAGACGTAAAAAAAGTTTGAAATCTCTTCTTTCAATTGATATGGTTGATCAACTTTTTTGGTCAACTAGAATTCGAACGGCACGGCAGCAAAGTTTTGTTAGGGTCAATGCGACCCACATAGTGTGTAAGTGAAATTTTTTTGAAAGCATTTTACATTAAAAAACTGGACAAAATACGTTCGATTTGCAGATGTTACTTGCATATACTCTGTCTAAAGTTGGAATACTATAAAATGTTGTAGAAAAAAAAGTTTTCCCGAAATAAGTATATCATGAAACACATCAATTTTCAATTTTAGACACGATTTAATCAAAAATTCCTCATATTCGCCTTGTTACATAAGTACATTTTTTAATAGAAATGACAATAATATAATTTTTTTTTGAAAGTATGAATCTTTAGCTTTAAAACGCCGTATTGTAAAGTTCTTTAAAGTTTTTTGTTGCAAAAATATGATTTTTTTTTTAAGTGGATTTTTAGATGCCCAAAAATACCTCATATTTTCCATGTTACATTATTATACTTTTTAGAAGAAATGACTTTGCCAAATTTTATTTTGAAAGTGTGACTCTTTAGCTTTAAAACGCCGTATTTGAAAGTCCTTAAACGTTTGTTGTTGCAAAGATATGATTTTTTGAAGGAAAAGTGGATTTTTGACCAATTTCTCATTTTTGCTTTTATAACTTTACAATAAATTATTTGTCGGCAATGCCGATTATGCAATCACACTCCTGAGATTTGGAACTTTTGTATAAAAAAAAAATCGTAGAAAAATATTTATTGTAATCGAAGTTATAGCTTCTCAAAATTGAAAAAGTCTGCCAGACCCAAAAATGTGTTTCCGTATTTTACAGGATCGGTGTGTTTAAGGGTTAACTCAGTCATAACCTCTGGTCGCATCAAGTCGTACCGGATTTACATAATAAT
Organism: Solenopsis invicta; assembly: GCF_016802725.1. Taxonomy (NCBI): domain Eukaryota; kingdom Metazoa; phylum Arthropoda; class Insecta; order Hymenoptera; family Formicidae; genus Solenopsis; species Solenopsis invicta. The sequence continues at coordinate 355,404 of NW_024105284.1, forward strand.
TAGTAAATAATTCGTTTAATACTAAATTATTTTCCACCGACACCGTTTCGTCAACATTTATAGATTTAGTAATGTTATGTTCCTGCGAGCTAATATCAATGTTCATAATTGCGTTAATAGCCTCGTTTTCTTCTCTCACCCTTTTATCCGCGAGGGCCAAGTTAAATATTCTTAACGCATTACGTCCTAACACCGTATCGGATGCCATGGTATTGTCGGGCACAACGATCAAAACGATATCATTTTTTGTTACATCATCTAGGGTGATACTTGTTTCTACTGTACCCAACACAATTAATTTAGAATTATTTATGCAACTAAATTTATTAACGTAATATTGCATATTTTTCTTCGAGGGGTTTGTTATGCTATTTTTAACTAAACTTATTGGACTACCGGTATCTAGCAAAGTATTTAAAGATACTACGATAAGCAGAATTATCGTTCAAATAACGCACTGTAATGTTCTTATGAAATTCGTTTTCATCGGCTAGCCTGTCGATGTTGTGTACTTCTCTCTCCTTCCTATTTTCTTTCTTTGGGCAGTCCTTTACTTTGTGTCTCATCTTGCCACACTCAAAACTGGATCCCCATTCTCGCTTGCGCTGTTTGCATTCCTTCGAAGTATGGGCCACCTTGCCACAATTATAACAACGAATGTCACCAACGGCAATATTTTGGTTGTCTTCCCGCGCTTTTCTCCTATCGGATCCAAATTTTTCGCAACAATTATTCTAATCTCTCCAATCCAAACGGAAAGAAATTTGTTTAAATGCCTGCAACAACGTAGACATTGATGAAAAATGTTGCATTCTAGCACGATTTTACAACTGCTGATTCGGAATGCCGTCAATTGTGTAGTTTATAAGTTCGTTATCCAACACTGAAATTTGCTTTAATTATCTTGTTGTAATAATCACAAAAGGTCTCGTTTATACGCCACGTTCTCACTTCAAATTGCTTACGAAGTTCAAGCTGATTAGGCCGGAAATCGAACATGTTTTTTAGTTGTTTTTAAAATCTCATTACAATCGCATTCCAAAATTTTCGGTTTGAAGTAAAACCAAGTCTGCGCTTTTTCTTTAAGATGAGAGGCCACGAGAATCTTAGCTGTTTTGTCATCTAGGTCATAAGAGTCGTGCAACAAACGTACTTAGCGCCCATTTCCAAAAAGGTTGATCAACACCATTAAACTCGTTCAGTAAAGCACTGATAGCTTTAATATTAACGTTTGTTCTCGCGCTTCGGCCGCTTACCGCAGAGGGGAAATTTTCGATAATTTGTCTCTCACATCTCAACAATGCACGTTCTTTTTCCACGAGGCGACGCTCTCTTTAAACTAACTCCAACTCTCAAGAATGATTGAAGTAGTTTATCTCGCGTTGCCGCCTATTAATATTACCCGTTTGCTCCAATACACCGGCGTCATCCAGCGAATTATCCATATGCGACATTGCTCCTGCAGCTTCTTTTGCTTGTACGTTCCCCAACGCATCTCGCCATCTTTCTTCCTCTGGATCTGCTTGTAGCACTCTAGGGACGAGCTCGGCTTTATTTCCAGAAGTAGATTATCCAAATTTTCTCAAAATTTCTTTTAGTTGGACAGTTGTGCAATCTTTTACGGAATTCATAATGCTTTAATGTTGCGATACTCTAGTTTCCAGGCTAGTACGAAATTTCCGTCCGCAAGATTTTTCTTTGAAATGTTCTCAAAAATTCGCAAATACACCACACAAATAGCCTGTTTCCAACTTTTGCAGCTAAAGGACCCCGCACTAATTATATAGGAAATTGAATTTCGGTGAAATCGCGTAATTTTTCAATATGTTGTGGCTTATAACCTGCTGAACAAAAAATGTAATGGCACAAAGCTAAATAATGGACAGTTTTTGAGTTACAGCCAGTCAAACATGAAAAATTATGGTCTGCGCGAGTACTATATCCCTACTCTTGGCATAATCCAGGACCAACGACATGGACGTGGTAGGGGGCTGGTCCCATGTGTGTGTGTGTGTGTGTGTGTGTGTGTGTGTGTGTGTGTGTGTGTGGCTCAATAAAAATAAAAATAATGATTTTAATTGATACACATTTAAAATAACTTATTTCATTGTACTCCACATCACTCATTTTCCTCAACATTCATATCCTGTTGTGGTGGTCTCTCAGCAGCATCTAATATTTTATTTAATAATGATGAAGAAGGGTAACGAACGTTGGGTTGGTGTCGCGCGTATCCTAAATACCATAACACGCTGGCTACGGCTGGCACACATGTACCCACAGTTCTTGCACCTGATCTACAATAAATTAGATGCTGAGAGACCACCTCAACAGGATATGAATGTTGAGGAAAATGAGTGATGTGAAGTACAATGAAATAAGTTATTTTAAATGTGTATCAATTAAAATCATTATTTTTATTTTTGTTGAGCCCCACACACACACACACACACACACACACACACACACACACACACACACACACACAGCAGAGAGGATTTGGAGTCATTAAATACTACGGGAGTGACAAACCGTGGTGTCCTTATCTCTGCTGACACACACACACACACACACACACACACACACACACACACACACACACACACACACATGGGACCAGCCCCCTACCACGTCCATGTCGTTGGTCCTGGGTTATGCCAAGAGTAGGGATATAGTACTCGCGCAGACCACAATTTTTCATGTTTGACTGGCTGTAGCTCAAAAACTGTCCATTATTTAGCTTTGTGCCTATTACATTTTTTGTTCACTTTACGCTTCTCACTCCCGCGATTCTCAGCTTCGATCGTTCGTCTCGATCCTTCGTCTTCGTCTAAATCCAAATTCAGATTGCCAACCCCGATGCAGATCTTGATCTTGATCCCACTTCTGATTAATTGTAAGCAAGATAATACGTGGGAATGTGGTAGATAATCAAATCAAAATGAGAAACGTATCATTTTGCTTGAGATTCTACTTTACTGCAATGTTACAATGTTCTCAAGCCGGTGTCCCTACCACGTCTGATTTTGGCGGCTGTCGCCTTCTTTTCCGTACAATATACTTCTGAGCGCGATCTACCTAATAGCTCGTCAACTATATACAAATACGAGGTGTGTTCAAAAAGTATCGCGAATTTTGTGTTTTTTCAAAAATTATTTATTTATTCATGAATATCTATTTTGTCCCCTTCAAAGTAATCCCCATGAGATATTATACACTTGTGCCAACGGTTTTTCCAATCTTCGAAGCACTTCAAAAAATCATTTTTTTTTATCTTGTTCAGCTCCTCCTTCCATGCCGTCTTTATCTCGTCAAGCGTAGCGTAACGTCGTCCTTTCATGGGCCTCTTCAGTTTAGGGAACAAGAAAAAGTAACAGGAGGCCAGATCTGGGGAATACGGTGGCTGCGGCATCATTAGTGTGTTGTTTTTGGCCAAAAAGTCGCGCACAAGCAACGATGTGTGAGCAGGGGCGTTATCGTGGTGCAAAAGCCAATTTTTGTTCTTCCACAAATCCGGGCGTTTCTGGCGGATTGCTTCGCGCAAATTGCGCATAACTTGCAGGTAATATTCCTTATTGACCGTTCTACCCTGTGGCAAGAACTCATGATGCACCACGCCCCTGCAATCGAAGAAAACTGTCAGCAAAACTTTCACATTCGACCGAACTTGGCGCGCTTTTTTCGGTCTTGGTTCGTGCGGCAGCTTCCATTGAGATGATTGAGCTTTGGTTTCCACGTCATAACCATAAACCCACGATTCGTCACCAGTTATGACCCTCTGGAGCAAATTTGGGTCGTCGCGGACAGAGTCCAACATCTCATTAGCAATGTTCATGCGATGCTGTTTTTGGTCGCAATTGAGCAATTTTGGTACGAATTTCGCGGCGACCCGTCTCATGCCCAAATCATTGATAAAAATCGAATGGCACGAGCCAATCGATATGTTTAGGTCCTCAGCAACTTCTCTAACGGTGATTCGACGATTGGCCAATACCATTTTCTCCACTTCATTAATTTTTTCGTCTGTTGTTGAAGTGCTCGGGCGTCCGGCACGCTCTTCGTCGTTCACATCTTCTCGGCCTTCTGAGAACATTTTGTACCACCGATAAACGTTGCTTCGGTCCAAGGTAGCTTCTCCGTATGCCACAGTCAACATTCGGAATGCATCCGCGCACTTAATTTCGTTTTTCACACAAATTTTGATACAGGTTCTTTGATCCATTTTTTTGAATAGGTAAAAATCGAAGACGATCCAAAACACGTGCAAGCAAAGCAGCTGTCAACAATTAAGTGAACATTCAAAATGGCCGAGCTTGTCGGCATAAGTGAGAGACATGAGTACCAACATAACGCCACAAAAAGATCGAAATTCGAATATACGTAACCCGCGAAAATTCAAAATTCGCGATACTTTTTGAACACACCTCGTATGTATTGGGTAGCCCGATTGACCTGTTAAATTTAATTCTACAACACTTACATATGAAACACATTTTTTTAGTCTTCAATTCACGGGCGTGCTTTGATTTATTGCTATTTTGTTTCTTTTTTATCTTACACTTTTTTTTTAATTGCATCTTGATCATCTACATATAGAAAAAAATGGAACTCATGATATTTAAAACTTATTAAATTTTATTTGCAGGTTAGGTCAGATAATGATTTGTTACTTGTTACTAAACAGAATAAATACAAAAAATAACGAACCTGAAAACATAATTATGTTTCCAGTATATTGTTTTTGTTGTAATAGAATTGAACGATCTCTCTTTTTTCTTCTGTATCTTCGTCAAAAACGACATCTTCGTCATTTACTATACTATATGATTCATCTTCGTCGCATTTCTAAAGAAACATAGTGAACATAATCACACTTTTAACGTAAATTAATTTCTGGTGTGATTAAAAAAATAAGTATTACGAAATGCACGAGATGCGAACAGAAGTGAGCAAAAGCACCAGAAAACGTGAACTCAACCATGTGAGTGCTTGCGAGACATAGAATATTACATATCTGACCATGGTCAGATGTAAAATATTTTAAGTCGCATTTGTTTAATATGATTATATCTAAACAGATCTGACAATATTTAGGATTGATTTGCAGCGATACTGCAGTCATCTGGACTGTTTCATTGAAATCTAATGATAGATATTGTCAAATCTGAACAGATAGAAGAGAAGAGCGTATTATGGCTATTGTCGACAATATGGCTATCCCTATTATTTCCGTTATTAAGTGACGTATTCTAACAATTGCTTATAAAGTTATTCATTTAGTAACCCGCCGTTTTTAGTGATGCTAATATGCCAATACATAATGACTGATAATTGTTATAAAGCATTTTTATTTTTGAGCACTTGTAAACTTTTTCAAGTACACTTTTAACCATTAATTACATACTCTTCCTCATTATTCTTAAACTTGAGTGTATTATTACACGTAGGTATTAGGGTCAGTCAAAGAAAAACGAGACAGACTGTATAACGAGCATGACGACGAGCAGGACGTTGGTGACCCTTTTCTGTGTGTTTATGAACGTGACCTCTATTGAGAATTAAAGAAGAACGGCGCGAATGTTCACCGCTATGTCATTTGTTTGTTAAACGTGCTTGAAGTGAGGTTAGCACGTCATGTGTGTGTTCGACATCACTATGGAGGTCGAGAAAAAAGAACAGCGAGATGTAGTGCGGTTTTTGACTGCAAAAAGGGTGTCAGAAAGTGCAATTCATGCCCAAATGTCTGTTGTGTATGGCAAACACAATATGTCACGTGGGCGTGTGTTTGCGTGGAATAAACAATTTTCTCGAATTCGTTTATTCCACCTGTTATGTTTGTGACTTTACTATGATCACTATGTTTATGCCTAAAAATCTAGTACTATTCGTATCTTTATATTAAGTTGGTAACACAGACAGAGAACAAGTATTCTGAGTATGTAGTATATGTACAACGAAATAATAAGCATTGTACTTATGGTAAATAAAGAATAATGAGTATCACATAGTAAGTGAACACATTAATACACAGCAATAATTTGGCGACGAGTCGAACCTACGTATAAATCTAGTAAATACAACTTAAAAGTCTAAAATCAAGTTAAAGCTGAACATAGGTTAGAAATGGCCTTAATTGGAACGATCGAACCATTTAACGCAAAAGAGTCAGATATTACGACGTATCTGGAACGAATAGATCAACTATTCCTGTGTAACGAAATAAAAAAAGAAAAAAAAGTACCATTGTTTCTAACATTAATAGGAGGAGAAGCATATGGAGTGTTGAAGGACTTGTTAGCCCCATCACTACCGAACCAAAAAACATTTGAACAATTACAATCAACGTTGTTAAACCACTACAGTCCAAAGCGTTTAATAATAGCCGAGCGATATAAATTCTACACTGCCAATCAAGAAACCGAAAAGGATGTAAAATCATTCACGATTCGCCTGAAGAATCTGGCTAAATATTGCCAGTTTGCTAATTTCCTGGATGAAGCATTACGTGATAAATTGGTATGTGGATTACGTTCAGAAGCAATCAAACGGAAGCTGTTAACTGAAGCTAACCTTACATTCACGAAAGCATACCAAATGGCCATAGGAATGGAATTAACGGAAGGTCAAATTAAAGTCATGTGTGTAGAAGGTGCGTCAGTCAACAAGTTGAAAATTCAACGTGGACAAAAAGCAAAAAGCATTATAAATCAAACTCGAGATTTTAATAATGCTAAAAGTCATAAGTCAAGTAATCAAAATTATACGTCAAATGCACGGAATTATCAATCAAAACATCCGAAGTGCAAAAGATGTTTACGTATTCATTGGGACGGCAACAACTGCCCGGCAATAAATTGGAAATGTTTTGCATGTAATCAAACAGAACATACTGCAAAATCTACATTATGCAAGAATAATGTTCATAAGCTAGAAGGCGAAGAAGAAGAAGAGACGGAGAATTATACCATAGCCGAGGAAGAAGATTCGCTAGAGCTGGGATTATTACAAGAAGTCAACAGCAGAAGAGAATTATACCATGTACATTCTGTGATGAAGACCGAGAAGAATGGAAGTCTGAAAGTAAAACTATAAATCGAAGATAAGTTAATAGTTATGGAAATAGATTCAGGCGCATGTAAATCTGTCATTCATGTAGAAGATTATAATCAAATATTGTCACATCTTAGAATAAAACCGGTAAACTTCAAATTAAAGGTAGTAACAAGCGAAAATGTAAGTATAGTCGGTCAAGTTTTAGTTACAGTTTCACATATTGGCAAAAAATTAACATTACCATTGATCGCATTTGGCGGGTCCCGATAGCGCACATCCCGATAGCACAGAAACCACTCACAATGGCAGATGCCTAGAAATTTTCCGTAGGTTGGGTTAGATAAGTCAAGATGATTGGTTGGTGGGCTATCGGGATGTGCGCTATCAGAACCCTCCCGATTGGTTCAAATAATATTAAACAATGAAAATAAGTTTATTCCGTTATTAGATCGAAATTGGTTAAACAGTTTTAATCCAAATTGGAGAAACATTATAAATTCTCAAGTAATATTCACAAACAGTAAAAACGCTAATATAAAATTGATAGGTCATTTACAAGACGAAAAGAATCAAATTAATCAACCGAACAATACCAGTATTAAACAAAATAAATTAATTTCTTCGATCAAAACCAATTTTGCAAGTATTTTTTCAGGAGAAAAGCATACTAGTATAAAGAATTTTAAAGTGGACATAAAATTAAAAGAAGATGTCAATTCTATCTTTCATCGAGCTTACCAAATGCCGTTTGCATTAAAATCTAAAGTCGAAGCCGAGTTATCAAAAATGGTAGAGGAAGGTATATTAACTAAAGTCAATTTCAGTCGCTGGGCTAGTCCTATTGTTGTAGTACCAAAAAAAAAAAAAAAAATAGCAATGATGTCAGAATATGTGTGGATTTTAAAAAAACATTAAATACGGTTATTGATAGTGACCATTGTGTATTACCAATACCTGAAGAGATTTATGCAGGTCTCAGCGGTAATGTATATTTTACAAAGATCGATTTTCAAGGAGCTTATCAACAATTAGAGATTGATGAGAGCTCTAAAGAATTTTTTACGATAAATACCCATATGGGACTATTCAGGTATAATAGACTTACTTACGGAGTAAGCTCAGCACCTGGAATTTTCCAATCAATAATGGAAGGGATTTTATCGGGACTTACTAATACTAAGTGTTATCTAGATGATATTTTAATTTATGGAGCAACCATAGAAGAATGCTATCAAAATATAATTAAAACGTTAGATAGACTAAGAAAGTATAATGTAAAAGTCAATAAAAAGAAATGTAAACTTTTCCAAACACATGTCGAATTCTTAGGACATATCGTTGATGCTAAGGGCATTCACCCAACACCAGAAAAAATAGAGTGTATTCAAAAAGCACCAGCACCGCAAAATGTGACACAACTTAAGTCTTATCTCGGGCTATTAAATTACTATGGTAAATTTATACCTATGTTATCAACTAAACTTAAACCACTATATAATTTATGTAAAACCGGAACTAGTTTCCATTGGAGCAAAGAATGTGAAAATGTTTTTCTGTTAAGCAAAACATTACTTACGTCAAATAGTGTCTTAACTCACTTCGATGTCAAATTACCAATTGTGATTACTTGCGATGCCAGTGGTTACGGAGTAGGCGCTGTTTTGAGTCACATAGTCCAAGGAGTAGAAAAGCCTGTCCTATTTGCTTCGAGTACTTTATCAGTGGCGGAACAAAAATATTCACATTTAGAAAGAGAAAGTCTTGCCTTAATTTTTAGCCTTAAAAGATTTCATAAATATATTTTTGGCCGCAAGTTTACATTAGTAACGGATCATCAACCTTTACAATTTATTTTTGGAAAAAATAAAAGAATTCCGGTGACAGCGGCGGCCCGTATTATTCGTTGGGCACTAACGTTGTCAGCGTATGATTATGAGATTAAGTATAAGAAAGGCAAGTCTATTGCAAATGCAGATGGATTATCACGTATACCTATACATTCGGAGGAGTCTTGCGAATTATATTCATTTAGTTTGATTGATAATATTCCGTTACACGCAGCGGAAATAGCAAAAGCAACACAGAAAGATGTAATTTTATTAAAAGTAATAGATTTTTTACTCTCAGGTTAGCCAATGTACATAAGTGATGATACACTAAACTGTTTTTTGCAAGAAGATATGAACTTTAAGTTGAAAATAATTTATTGTTGGGAGGTAGTAATTCCGAAGTCTCTGCAAAATGAAATTTTAAGTCTTTTCCATGAACAACATGTAGGTATTATACGAACTAAAATGTTAATTAGATCATATTGTTGGTGGCCGGGAATTAACAATGATATTGAAAAATTTATAGCATCATGTGAAATATGTCAACAGACCCAAAATTTTTCAAATGGTACCTTGTTTCCATGGCCTACTGCACCACATGTTTTCTATAGAGTAAACATTGATTTCTTTTATAAATACGGTTACACTTTTTTGATTTTAGTAGATAGTAAATCTAAATGGATTGATGTTAAATTAATGGATCGAGGCTCAACAGCCAATGAAACTATATTAAAGTTAAAAGAAATTTTTTCAATTTATGGCCTACCTGTTGAACTCGTATCAAACAATGGACCACCATTCAATTCAGCTGAATTTAACGCATTTTGTCAAGCGAATGGAAGTAAACCAATTAAAGCACCACCGTATCATCCACAAAGTAATGGTAGTGCAGAGAAAAGTGTTCAAATAGTAAAAAAGGCGTTGGAAAAACTGTTATTTCTTGGAAAAAAGAAAGAAATCAGTAGAAATTTATTATTATCGCGTTTATTGAATTTCTTATTTATGTATCGAAATACACCTTCTACTGTAACAGGGAAACCTCCAGCAGAAAGCTTATTCAAAATGCGCCCCAGAACTAGATTTGATTCAATTAAACCTTCGTCGATTGAAACAGTAGGGAACAAGAACTCGGATGTAAGGAAAACGCAATTATACTCATTAAATGAGTCAATTTATGTAAAAAACCCACAATTGAAAATTTGAGAAAAAGCAAAAGTTGCGAAAATTATAAGTCATTCCACCTATCTAGTACAAATCAATGACAATATAAAATTTGTTCATGCTAATGATATACGTACAAATCCATACCAAGACATAGCGACTGAACAATATGTTTATGAACCGAACAACCCAATAAATATAGCGAAGCCGACTAATGATGTTATTGATTTACATGTCAATAGGGGTAATGAAGTTAAAACTAAACATGTAAATAATGAATCTCCCATATGTAAAGAAGTCTTGGAGGAACCAAGTTGTGTTAACTTAGAAACTAATGCCGATAAATTACCTGATAAAAAAACCGGTACTCCCAAGGCTCCTACCACTCGGTCGGGTAGAGTCATAAAGGCCCATAAAATTAAATTTATAAAAATAAAATAAAATAAAAAAGGGAAGAAATGTTATGTTTGTGACTTTACTATGATCACTATGTTTATGCCTAAAAATCTAGTACTATTCGTATCTTTATATTAAGTTGGTAACACAGACAGAGAACGAGTATTTTGAGTATGTAGTATATGTACAACGAAATAATAAGCATTGTACTTATGGTAAATAAAGAATAATGAGTATCACATAGTACGTGAACACATTAATACATAGCACCACGCAAACACACGCGCACGTAATATACTGTTTTCGCCATACACAGCAGACATTTAGGCATAAATTGCACTACCTAACGCTCCTTCTGCAGTCAAAGACCGTATTACATCTCGCTGTTCTTTTTTTCCGACTTCCATAGTGATGTCGGACGCACACATGATGCGCTGACCTCACTTTGAGCACATCTAACAAACGAATGACACAGCAGTGAACATTTGCGCCCTTCTCCCCTAATTCCCAATAAAGGTCACGTCCATAAATACACAGAAAAGGGTTACCAACATCCGCGCCATGCTCGTTATACAGTCTGTTTTGTTTTCATTTGACTGACCTAATACATACACTCGAGTGTTTTTTTTTGTTATTTAACTTTTTATTTAGCCGTATACATTTCGAGTTAAACAAAGTCAAAACAATAATATAAAATTTTGTTAATATGGTTTTTTAAGCAAAATAGTTATATCTAAAAATGTTGTCGATAAATCGATTGTTATTCTAAAGAACGGTGTTTAGAAACATTAGAGACATTATTTTATGCTTGTTGTTTAATGTTAAACAGGGATAAAATGATATTTTTAATGAAATTTCTAATGGTATTTCTAAAGTTTCTAAACGTAAGAAAATTCTAAATCAGGAAAATTTTAAGCAATGAAAAATTAAAAATATATAATTTTGTAGGAAGGTACTGTATTTCTTTTAAAATAAACTAAATTTTAAAAATTGTTTTTATAGATAGCCATATTACAACCACTTTTTTTCTACCACCGATTACACAGTGCATTAGATTTTTATAAATCACGTTCTAAATAATAAATATTTCATTTCTTTAAGTCTAAAATATATCAAACAACACTCTGACAAATGTAATTTTTCAAGTTTCAATAGAAAATATTAATTATAAACAAAGTTATTTAATAAAATAAAAATGGGTACCATATTACCTTCTTCTCTATAATTAGATCTGCGTAGATATGAAAAGTCATATCTGAGTACATCTAGACTATACAATCAAATTTGATCTGCCGAGATATGATTTGATCCGGTCAGATCTAATTCTTTTTTCCCGGGAATTCCATTTACTTCGGAGGATGTAATTGTTGTGGTTCACTTGAAAAAAGAGATCCAATAAGAGAATTGAAACGTATGAGTTATTGAATTACTTATAATAAAAATTTCATTGTAATGTACACATTAATAACAGCGGCAGCTCAGTAAAAAGCTTTAATATTTGTTATAATTTTGATTTTTTAAAGTCTGATAAAAATCAAAGCTACTTTTTTTATAAGATTGTTTGATTTTCTTTATAGAGTATAATTTCTTTACTTATTCTACGTATAAAAATATGAAAGTAAAGTTATGAAAAACTCAACTATTAAGAGTATAAATAAGTTTCCGCCGTTTTTTATCAAAAATTGGGCATTTATTGTGAAAGAACGGTACCTAATGTTTTATTCGAAGTATTGTCCATCGCTAGCCACTACTTTTTCCTATCTTTCTGACAGCATACGAATACCGCGTCGGAAGAATGCTTCATCTTTTGAAGCTATCCACAAATCGACCCAATTTTTTGCATCTTCATATGGTGTGAAGTGTTGCTCAGACAGGACATGCGCCACCGATCGAAACAGGTAATAATCAGAAGGAGTAATGGTGAATATGGCGGGTGGGGTAAAACTTCTAAATTGAGTGTTTCCAGGTAGGTTTTGACCGGCGCCGCAACATGTGGACGAGCATTATCATGCAGAAGAATAACTTTGTCGTGTCTGGAGTAGTAGTGGGCACGTTTTTCCTTGAGTACTTGGTTCAATCTCATCAATTGTGTTCGGTAGAGAGCTCCAGTAATGGTTTCATTCGGTTTGAGCAACTCATAATACACGACACCAAGCTGATCCCACCAAATACACAACATGAGCTTTTTTCCATGAATGTTCGGCTTGGCTGTCGATGTTGAAGCATGGCCAGGTGGTCCCCATGATTTCTTCTTCTTTGGGTTATTGTAGTGGATCCATTTTTCATCACCAGTGACTGTACGATGCATAAAACCCTTTCGTTTATGCTTGGCAAGCAGCATTTCACATGTGAAAAATCGGCGTTCAACGTTTCTCGGCTTCAGTTCATATGGAACCCAGTTTCCTTGTTTTTGAATCATTCCCAATGATTTTAAGTGATATGAAATTGCTGGTTGAGTCACTCCTAATGTAAGTGCAAGTGCTTCTTGCGTTTGGCACGAATCTTCATCTAATAATGTTTCCAATTCCGCGTCTTCGTACACTTTCGGCCTTCCGCTACGTTCTTTGTCTTCGACGTCAAATTCACCGTTCTTAAACTTGTGAAACCACTCACGGCAACTTCTCTCACTTAAGGCAGTCTCACCATATGCTTCTACAAGCAATCGATGCGCCTCGGCTGCAGATTTCTTCAAATTAAAGAAGTAAATCGAAAGCTCCCGCAAATGACGCTTATTCGGCTCAAAACTCGACATTTTCGCACGAAAAAAGATATATGATGTTGATACAAAATCGCTAATATTTTAAGGTTATGTTGTTGCCAGATATCCAACCTTACGGTATAACGTTTTACAACAGACAATTTCAACCATAACATACTAGTGGCGCCATTTTTTGTGAAACGGCGGAAACTTATTTATACTCCTAATAGTTTACGAGATATTTTATATTTCATTCTGATACATACTTTAACATAAAATATAAAATATCTTGTAAATAATTTATTTTTCGGTATTTTTACCTTAAGTTTTATACAGAATCAACTGTTATAACAAAAACACTTTGTTGTTTTTCAAAAATTATACAATTTGTAATATGTAATTACATATCTTATTTGAAAAACAATTGTGCGGTTTTTTTACAACAATTGATTCATCTCATTATTCTGTACATAAAAATATTAATCTTTGCTAGCCATTATGGGGTCACTGTTCGTCTAAACAAAATTTCCCGCGTTGCATACATTAGTATAGTGCGTGTTACGTGCGCCTATACCTCGCCTCGCCTAAAAGTATTTTATCGAGAGAGGATTATGACGCCGTAGTGACGCTTTTTAACGGTTGTTATTGTAATAGTTAAGTCGGTGTGAGGAATTCACAGTACACAACTGATCTGAACTTAACGAGTAAAGGTGCTAAAATTTGAAGTAAATGATTTTTATATTTCCTATAATATTATATTTTATTAATATATTTGCACAATAGTTTTTAACTTTTTATTAATAAAAGTATTTAATTTTTATGTTATTATAGAAATGTTGCATTATATGTACATGTATATACTGTCACGCCGTTTCCGCGTGACCGAGCGTGAACGGCGCAATCAAAGATGGGCTTAGATGACAATGCAAAAATTACCCGCGCTCTCAAAAGTTGTCGTTCCAACGGTTGTTTTCGAAATCGCAACAATCACTTTGCATGAAATCTATAAGTAGGGCACCAAACGGGACCCGCGGCATGTCAATTTGCTAATCAACCAATCACTAACGATATCCACGAAAAGGATTCACGCGATGACAGCCGACGAAACGCGCGAGAGCCGGCTAACTCTACCTAACGGCAGAATGACAGGGTAAGGCGATGGAAGAGCCTCTTACGCTAACATTGCAAGGAAGTCGAACAATCGGGCGAGAAATTCTACACAGACTAAGAATAACAATAAGAACATCTATTTAAGAATTGCGATAACGGAGCTGTCGTGGTGGCTCGTCCGAACCCAAAACGTTCATCTCACCGGATGTCATAGGAAGGCAAGAACGCAGCACGTCTCAGCTGCACGCAATTCGCGCGAGGCTCATAGATTAATCGGCTTCCGGAAGGCCAACATCACCCACGAGGCACTAACGCCGTCAGACTTAGAGGAAGCCCAAGGCGCGGTGCTACCACCAGACCGTTACCGGCGTTCACAACGCGGAAAGCCGTTATCATTCTCTCTCTTATTCGCGCCACGCGGGTGATAACCAAAGCGAGATGCACGCGCGCGGTGCAGAGCTCCGTACGAGATTCTGCACTTCCTTCGGCGACGGATCGCTTACATGCTCCGCAGGAGAGTAACGGACAACACGAGGTTCGCAAAAACTCCCTCTCAGCTCGCCACGAGAACCGCAGAGAACCCCTCACACTTGCTGTCGATCAATTTCTTTCTATGCTAACACAAAATGGCGCCACGCGCCCACAAACACTAATTGCGACCGACAGCAGAGTGTAAGCGCGGCTTCCGCCTCACTCGCACGCGGCTTTACAAGAGTGAGGTTATCGTAACCTCGACACACGGGGCACGCTCACCGACGCGATGGCTTCTCTTCGGCGTCATCACTTCCCTCCGCCTGGTCCCGGTCGCCCCTGGGCCTTTCTCTCTCTCGCTGCCTCGCCTCACGCCCTCAATAATTTACGTTCTTTCGCATCGGGGATCGCACCTCTCAGATCCTTTACTTCGATCGCAACCATACACCAAATGACGACGATGTAGGATCGCGCTCGATAACGGATCGATCTCATGCGTCCTTCTCCCTCGCCCGGGGATGCGTGCGACGCTCGCGCGCGATGTTCGTGCGTGGCGACAGCCAATCCGCGCTTTCTCGCGGTCGCTGCTGTGCGTTGTATCCTGCCGCGTCACCGGAGGGCGTTCGCAGGACCCTAGCGCTATCAGGTGTAACGGCGGAATTGCACGCTTGCATTTCCTCCACTGTGCTGCCGCCGCCGCTGTTTCAATTTCTCGTAGTAAATGGCATCCGCCATTGCTCTCTCAGCAGGTTCCCTGCTCTTCCACGTTCTTCGCCAGCCTCGCAACAGTTTCTTTTGGCAATCCCGATTCTCGCTTTTGCTCCAAATTCTCCACGCGGCATCTCGCCACGTTTGAGGTGCGACACTCCGGACGCTGCTACGTTCCTGTTCTTCCTTCCTTATGGCGACGTAGTCGTCGCTTGTTCGCTGCTTCTTGCTGCCGGCTCTCTCGTTGACAGTGAACGTGCCCGCGAATTTTGACATGAAAATAAGGGAGTAATTAACACGCTGTCCAATGACGCGGATTCGACTCTTCCCTGGAGACCGCGGTAACAGAGGTGCGATTTTCGGTTTGGCATAAGCGCGAACCCGCGTTTTGTGACGGCGGCGGGACGCTGCTCCGCTGCAGCAGACTGCAACATCACAATACATCTGTATATAGTTTTAAAAAGTAATAAATATAAAGATGTAATTTTTACACTAAATTCCTATTAAAATTTATTAATAGAAAATTTATTAAACTCACAGAACTGAAGTTATAATTATTAAAAATTCCATATTATCTGCTAATTTCATATAAAAGTAAACATTATTTGTGTTGAAAAATTAACATTAAACTATGAATCCAAATCAATAAAACATTTTTTTAAATAAAAATGTAAAGTATTAAAGTTACCAAAAACTAAATAGTTTTACGTAAAACACGAATGAGCCCACAATGGCTAGCAAGAAACAAAACATTACGATGGCTAGTAAGTATTAAGATCATATAGAAGTATTATATACATGGTGGGGAAAAAGTAAAATATCTCGAACAGCAAAATATCTCGAAAACTAAGCATTTTGGAAAAAAGTATTTCAAATAAAAGTTGTAAGGTTTCAAAAGATTTATTTACTAATATTATCAGTTTAACCTTGGCTGGCATCGCCAAGATCAGATCGAATCACATTAACATTTTTAAATGGAACACCTTATTTTTGATTCCAGAATTTCATAGCTGGTATCAAGACCTTTCCAAAACCCTACAAGAAAGTTTATTTTCGTTGAGTATTTTCCGAATTGTGAGGCTTGAAAATTACAGTGTACTATAACTTTCAAGCGTCATAACTCGGAAAGTACTTAATGAAAAATAACTTTTGATTGAAATTTATAGAGTTACAATGGTATCACACAATCTACACATAACATCAAAAATGCCCATTTTGCCATCCCTATGGGGGCGGGTAAAGGAGGGGGAGGGGGGACGAAAGAATCTTAAATGCAATGTGGGGTCGTGTGAAATCAATTTCACAATGTGGGGGCATTGAAATAAATTTCAACTGTATTCATGATCCAAACTTCAAGCAAGAACTTGAAAACGAAGAACTGAGAGCACGTGCGCTATCGATAAACTTCCTCATTATTCTTAAACTTGAGTGTATTATCACATGAAGGTACATACACTTGTGTGTTTTTTTGTTATTTAACTTTTTATTTGGCTGTATACATTTCGAATTATACAAAGTTAAAACAATAACATGAAATTTTGTTAATATAGTTTTTTAAGCGAAATTTTTATATCAAAATATTTCTTCAATAAATCGATTGTCATTCTAAAGAGTGGTGTTTAAAAACATTAGAAACATTATTTTATGCTTGTTGTTTAACTTAATGTGAAACAGACATAAAATTATATTTTTAATAAAATTTCTAATGGTATTTGTAAAGCTTTTAAACGCAGGAAAATTCTAAATCAGGAAAATTCTAAACAATTAAAAATATTTAAAAATATATAATTTTGTAACAGGATTTCTTTTAAACTGAACTAATTTTTTAAAATTATTTTTATGGGTAGCCATATTATAACCACTTTTTTACTTCTACCGATTATGCATTAAATGTTTATAAATGACGTCCTAAATAATAAATATTTCATTACTTTGAGTCTAGAATATGTCAAACAATACTCTGACAAATGTAATCTTTCAAGTTTCAATATAAAATATTAATTATAAACAAAGTTATTCAATAAAATGAAAATGAGTACCATATTACCCTCTATGGTTAAGATACAGTTACCAAAACATAATTTGCGAAATATTTCTTATTTTAAATCAAAATATGCGAAAGTAAAACTATTTAGTTTTTGGTAATTTTAATACTTTTATATGCAGAATAATTTATAGAGAATTCATAGTTTAAGAGGACCAAATTTCAACCACTTAAGGTCTCTTCTTATACTTAAAAACTAATAAATGCAGAAACTTGTAAAAATTCATATATTTAACTTGAACTTGTAGCTCAAAATTCGAAGAGTTCACACAAACAAAATAAATAATTAAAATGTGAAAACATCTGTTTTTCCATTTTTCAAAAAAGTTTCAAATTTCGTACATCTAACTTTTAATAGAAAAAAGGTTGTGTTCTATCACCAGGCGCAACACAGTAATATTTGTAGGGTTTGTTCAGACAGTTAGAAATGACGAGGAGAAAACATAGCGTACCATACGTTACGCGCTTGAAGCAAAGCGCGTAACGTATGGTACGCTATGTTTGATGTCAGAAAACTCCCACTACCCACAATCAGGCAGTCTAATTTATACTATCATTAAGTTGAGTGGCTGATGGGGAAAATTAGGCGCGGAACGAAGATCGAGTCTCTCACGTTATTATATAAAGAAAATTAGACAATTTTGTTAGAAAAAAGTGGTAATTACCTTAAAATAGTCAGTTCTTCCAAAACTTAATTTTTTCATTTGTTACGTCTGGCGGATAAAATTTTTTATTTTCCCGCGCCATCCGTATCAAATTGTTTAGTAATAGCGAATCAATCGCATCAATTCGGAAACACCCTCCGATCAATTAAATAAATCCTACACTAAAATTATAATTTGCTATCGTTCGATCTCAATAAGTCTCAATACAGCTCTTACATGCGTTACCTTGGCAACATCGCGGGCGCTGTCCCCTTGACGCGCAACACCCGGGAACGTCTTCACGAACATCGCGCACGCTAACACCTCTAACACGTGAAGCCTTGCGCATTGAAATTCCATCCTATCTTTTTGATATAATTAAAAATATTAGGAACGATAAAATGATAATTTTCGAAGCATGATTCTTTCACAGATATATGTTGTTATCGTACTATGCGACTCAAATTAAAATAACTTTAAAATTGCAACCATAAAAAAATGTTAGAAGATTTGGAATATATATAAAAATTAATCTTATATAAATGACAGTAAAACTTTAACTTTTTAAACATAAAACAATGGCGTGTACATAGCGTTATCACTCTGTACACTCCAAGCTCCGTTAATTCAAAAATTAAAGCTTATAGATGTAATTTACTGACTTTCCGCGCACGGATTAGCTCGTCGGGTTCTTGGTGCTAGATCACGAAAATGGTTCGACGTGGGAGAAAGGAAGGTTGGCGGTGTGTCTTAAGATACCACACGCGAGATATGGTGTTAAATCGACATATATTTTAGCTGATGGGACGGACAATATATACACGGTAATATACGAGTACATCTATATATCTATTTACACAAGTGTCGACGCGCTTTGATCGTCGTCAGATCGTACAACGGTCTACCGGTGTAGGCTTCGCGAGGGCGCGGTCTACGGCCGACGTGCCGTGCTTCGTGACGCGATGGGCGTGGTTTCGCGGTATGGTCTGCGGGCTAGCCGTCGTGTCGCGGTTCTCGCGAGCGGGTCGACTTTCCGCGCGGTATGGCGATTGCGACGGGATCGTCGCAGGTAGGCTGGACGCGCGGCACTCCGTCAAGTAACTTGACCCGGGACCCCGAACACGGCGGTCGCGGTTTGGGTGGGTGTCGCGAGGTGAGGGGGTAGCCTCCGGGTCGCCGAGGACCGGCTCATTGACTAAGACTCTTGGTGCTTGAGCGGGTCTTGGTTCGTGGAGGCTGGTGTATTTGGAATGAGTTTGTGTCGGAGGCGGAGTATCCTCTCGCCGCGGTCAAGCACTCTTCGACCGGGTTTCTGACTTCGGGAGCAGGATATCACCAACGCAGCGGATCGTTCGGAAAGCTGGTCGGTGACGGAGTCGCTGTTTCTCGTCGCAGTGGCCCTATTTATACCGAGCGACTCCGCTCGCCTCCATTATCTTTTCTGCGCTTGACGGCGGAGTCGTCGGGTAGGAAGGACCGCGTGTCCTCCGAGTGCGCGTGCGCGCCGACTCAGCACGTGCGATGGCTCGGCGCGTCTCCTCTGGCGGTGTTTTGTCGCCAGGCGGTATCGCGGTATTCGGATTCTTAAAAACGGGTGCCCGAGGTACCCCCGGTTATGGCCCGGCGGCTTTTTCGGCCGATGTTCGCCGGGGCGATGCTTCATACGGAGTGCATCGTCACATAGAAATTTCTAGAAAATTCCGTCTGTTAAAATTTAGTTTTTTGTTGTAGCTACAATAAAATGTTAACTTCCGATATTGTAACGCTTCAATACATGGTCCTCCACCGTACGCCAAATTGGAATCCTCCAAGAAACATAATTTATATTAATTTTTTAAGTATAGGAATTCGAAGAGTAGTACGCGGTACATCCGCGACTCGCGACCCCCGGAAACGTCTACAAGCACCTCGCGCAAATTATAGGCGCGAGCCGCGCGGTCGCGGAATGGTGCGGGCTTGTAAGAGCTACGCGTTTAAAAAAACTATTGCTCCGAGTTCTCCGCGAACCTGCGGAAATGTCCCGCGATACCTTTCGTCCATATCTTCGTCTATAAAAGGAGCGAAATCGAAGCTCTTTCAGATCACTCTTGTTGGTTGAGCGAGATTCGCTCTCCGGCAACCGCCAAAATACAGACCTCCAAGTACGATCTCATCGACGAGTGGGTTTATTCCTAGGCGAAAACGTTGGTCTTCGGAGTGGCTCCGGTTAGATGCCTTTCTCTTTCCTCTTCCTTTCTCTCCCCCTCTTATAGAGTCTCAGAGGGTTAAACGACACCAAGCATACGCTAGAGTGTGGCCTCTCTCTCTTATCCTGGCAGGAAGATTCGCACACACGATTCCTTGACGTCTCCTTTCTTTCTTTCGTGGCGCCGAGGAAGATTCGCAAACGCGACTCCTCGACGTCTCCCTTCTTTCTTCCTTTCCAGTCCCGTCGAAGAAGACTCGCGAACGCGACTCTTCGACGTTTTCTTTCTCTTTCACTCTCCCGTGTCGTCGAGGAAGATTCACGAACGCGACTTTTCAACTCACCTTCTTAACCAATAGCTCTCAACTTTCCTCAAAAATATTTCTACCCTCAAAAAGGCATTTGGACGTAATTTCCGACCCAACTGATTCATCTTAATTAATTACATATCAAATTTAAAATTTAAAATTACAGTAATTCACGCGAGTTAAAATCTCAGCCTCTTTTCTTTTCTTGGTTTAAAGTACAAAACTTTGTTAACGTATTCGTGTGGCAAACAAAACTCTTTTCACAATCAATCTAAAATTAGAATCAAATAAAAACAATTATAAATATAAAAATAATTATAAATTTAACCATGGGAATATGGACAGAAGCAAGCATCTCGGATATTCGAAAACCGGTCAACGCGAATCCAAACAGCGAAACTTCTCTATTTTTTTCTCATTTACTCCAACAATCATTTATTTAATCACAACAATAGACCAATCTTCTTATATTATATAAAATTTATACGTTCGATTCTGTCATAAAACGTTCGTACAAATATTACTATCACACAATGCGTTCACAAATTTATTCTACCGGTTATATGACACTTATATAACAAATGGTGACACGTTCACAACCATTCAAATAAATATATATATATATATATATATATATATATATATACATTTATAAAATCTTTCACACAAAACCTTGTATTTTCACAAGTAATCTCACGCCGAATGTACGCTCAATCACGCATGTCAATATTCTTTTTCATCAGAATAAATACAATTCTGTTCTTCTAAAGTTATTGATTATTACTTGCATAATTATATACCCTCCCAAAATTCCTCCTTTCCTATATTATATAAATTAGCATGTATCTAGGCGTGTTATTCGCACGACTTAGAGCCACGACTGATGACAGTTGCCTTAATTTCTCAAAAATTAAAATCAAACCGAAAAATTACGTCTCGGATCCAAAGTCCGCGATCCGCGGACGTAACATCATTATTTGTCCTTTTTCAAACAGCTTTCATCTTAAATAATTTTTGCTACAATACGTACGAGGTGTGTTCAAAAAGTATCGCGAATTTTGTGTTTTTTCAAAAATTATTTATTTATTCATGAATATCTATTTTGTCCCCTTCAAAGTAATCCCCATGAGATATTATACACTTGTGCCAACGGTTTTTCCAATCTTCGAAGCACTACAAAAAATCATTTTTTTTTATCTTGTTCAGCTCCTCCTTCGATGCCGTCTTTATCTCGTCAAGCGTAGCGTAACGTCGTCCTTTCATGGGCCTCTTCAGTTTAGGGAACAAGAAAAAGTCACAGGGGGCCAGATCTGGGGAATACGGTGGCTGCGGCATCATTAGTGTGTTGTTTTTGGCCAAAAAGTCGCGCACAAGCAACGATGTGTGAGCAGGGGCGTTATCGTGGTGCAAAAGCCAATTTTTGTTCTTCCACAAATCCGGGCGTTTCTGGCGGATTGCTTCGCGCAAATTGCGCATAACTTGCAGGTAATATTCCTTATTGACCGTTCTACCCTGTGGCAAGAACTCATGATGCACCACGCCCCTGCAATCGAAGAAAACTGTCAGCAAAACTTTCACATTCGACCGAACGTGGCGCGCTTTTTTCGGTCTTGGTTCGTGCGGCAGCTTCCATTGAGATGATTGAGCTTTGGTTTCCACGTCATAACCATAAACCCACGATTCGTCACCAGTTATGACCCTCTGGAGCAAATTTGGGTCGTCGCGGACAGAGTCCAACATCTCATTAGCAATGTTCATGCGATGCTGTTTTTGGTCGCAATTGAGCAATTTTGGTACGAATTTCGCGGCGACCCGTCTCATGCCCAAATCATTGATAAAAATCGAATGGCACGAGCCAATCGATATGTTTAGGTCCTCAGCAACTTCTCTAACGGTGATTCGACGATTGGCCAATACCATTTTCTCCACTTCATTAATTTTTTCGTCTGTTGTTGAAGTGCTCGGGCGTCCGGCACGCTCTTCGTCGTTCACATCTTCTCGGCCTTCTGAGAACATTTTGTACCACCGATAAACGTTGCTTCGGTCCAAGGTAGCTTCTCCGTATGCCACAGTCAATATTCGGAATGCATCCGCGCACTTAATTTCGTTTTTCACACAAAATTTGATACAGGTTCTTTGATCCATTTTTTTGAATAGGTAAAAATCGAAGACGATCCAAAACACGTGCAAGCAAAGCAGCTGTCAACAATTAAGTGAACATTCAAAATGGCCGAGCTTGTCGGCATAAGTGAGAGACATGAGTACCAACATAACGCCACAAAAAGATCGAAATTCGAATATACATAACCCGCGAAAATTCAAAATTCGCGATACTTTTTGAACACACCTCGTACCTTCAAAATACTTTAGGTGGGCCATTCTGTATACAGGGTGTTCAAAAAGAAGATCTAATGTTCACATAATATAATGCACATCATACTGAGTAATCATTAAACAAACTTAGTAATCATTAGTTGAAAGTTTAACAACTCTTTCTGAAATGAATAATTTTGTATATTATGATTGACTTATTGATTTGTATGTGTTGCATGTGACGTTTACCTCTAAATAAGGTAGTTTGCAATTTTGTATAAATTAAGATGCCAAACGTAAACTCATACAATACGTGGATGTCCTTTGGACATCCGATTTATGTTTTTAAATGTCTTATTTATGTCTCCGTATTTCAGACGTGCACAAGATGTCAAAAGGACATATACTCGTATTCTGCATGTCCAATTATATATAGCTTAGAATACGTTCTTTGTATTTCCCGCGGACGTCTGAAATACGGAGACGTAAACAGGACACAAATCGGACGTCCGAAAGATGTCCACGTATTGTTTATATAGAAATAGAAAGATGACATGTGAGAAGACTCATCTATAAATATCTAATTTATATTTTGAAAACGATTAAGTTTCAATATATATATATATATATATATATATATATATATATATTTTAATATAATTAGTTTTCGACGTACATTTATGTAGGCTTCTTTACAGTAAGTGTGTACTATTTACCATGTAAATGTTGTCTACCATCCTTTTCTTTAATCCTGTATAATACAATAATTTTTTGTCGCAAATACATAAACATTTGAAACTTTGACAATCTACTCTTCGCTAAAGTTGTTCACCAGAAACAGTACATGAAATAGATAGATATACTTTTCGTAATTAAAAAATAATATACAATAGAACAAAAGATATACAATAGCATTATAAAATTTTTTAATCGTACTGTAAGGAAATGATTTCTTAAAACTTCTGACTCTTCAGTCAAGAACTTTGTATTGACGGTGGCGACATATCTGGCGACAATCACCAAAAAAATGAAAACTAACAGGGGTAAAACGTAATTTGTTAACAATGAAATTTTGTATTGTATATCATTTTGTTACTATGTGTTTTATTGTAAAAATGTGTAATGAGCTGACCTCTGCGTACGGACAGTAGTCTGCCGGAGGACAAGAACGCGGGTAAGTCGCCAAGAGAACTAGATGCGATTTCGATGGTATAAGATAAAACAAGGTAATTGTGCACTATAGGGGACCCAATTCCAATCATGTTGACCTTGACATACGTTATAAAAGCAAGGATACTAAACAACTTTTTTTTATAAATTAATTGGCGCTCTCGTCTAAATTTCGAGATATACTTAGAGAAAGAAAAAACAATTTTTTTTAATTATTTCAGAAAATATTTATTTTACAAAAGAATGTATCAAACCAAAAATAGAGTTCGTGATAAGCTCTTTAAAAAAGGTTATATACATATTTTACCTAACTTTAATACTGTAGTTGTTACAGCAGAAAAACTGTTTTAAAATAATTTTTTTTTTATTTTGAGTAATTTTGAAATATAGATGCTTGGGCGGGAGAGGAGCTGCACCTCTCCCCCGCACCTCCTCCCCGTATATTTTCTAATCTAACTTAATCCTATTTTAGTTGTAAATTGGCCAAGGATATCTAATTGACCATGTTGCGATATTAGATTTGAAATTATGGCCCATCCTCTCCCGCACCCACCACATCATTAGTGGACCAACTGAGACAGAGTGAGTTAGGTTAGAAAAAATACAGAGAAGGGGTGCAGGGGGAGGGGCGGACCCCCTCCCACGCCCACGCGTTCTCTGTACGACACGTAAAAATTTTAATTTGTCAAAGTTTTTTAAAAATGGTTTTTTGATTATAACTCCTAAAGTATTAGATTTAGGTAAAATATGTGTAGAACCGTATTTGTATAGCTTATCACAAGCTTCAATTTTTGTTTAACACATTTTTGTGTAAAATAAATATTTTCTGAAATAATTAAGAAAAATTGTTTTTTCTTTCTCTAAGTATATCTCAAAATCTATAGGAGAGCGCCAATTAATTTATTAGAAAAAGTTGGTCAGTATCTTTGCCTCTATAACATATGTCAAGGTCAACATGATTGAAGCTGGGTCCCCTATAGTGCACAATTACCTAAAATGGTAGTAGAACGTAAGCCCAGAAGCAACGAGGGGGGTGAGGTATGCGGGGAGAACTGTAAGTGCGGCGGAGTAGGTTGCGGGCCATCATATATGTGCTTGCACCGTTATCAGTTTTGATAAACAAGGGCAGTGTACCGGCCAATACTTATCAAAACAGGGATGCTTTGTCGGCGGCGCCATACCTATGCACGTGATAAGGTAACCGCCGTTGGGGAGAGGGGGGGGGGGAGAGGGGAGGGAAAGAGAGAAATCCTCGGTGTCCGAATTTGAACCGACCTATTATCATTTGCGGCAAATTTTGCGGAAGAGCGCGGGTCTAACACCGCCGCCGCGCAAAAAAGAGAAGTAATAATAAATAATAAATAATTAAAAAAAATTTACTCGTCTTCCGCCACCGCTGTCCTTAACTGGCGCCGCCTGCCACCACCACTGCCCGCCTGCTACTGCTGCCCGCCGCCGCTTGCCACCCACCACCACCACCACCACCACCACCCTAGCACCCACCACTATCACTATTGTTCTTTGTCCTTGTTCTTGTCTTTCTCCTCCTCCTCCTTCTGTATTTTTGGAGCCCGATCTCGCGAAGGTCAGGCTTGAGCCGGACCTTGGGCCCTCTGACGGCGTAACAAGTCTAATATAGTTGTACCCCGATTACGAAAAGCAACTTCGGGAGGTGACGCAAGGTTGCGATCTAAATGAGGCCGGCGTATAGGGAGCAAGTCTATACGGGAGAAGGCCAA
The DNA here is from genome assembly GCF_016802725.1 of Solenopsis invicta. Lineage (NCBI taxonomy): Eukaryota > Metazoa > Arthropoda > Insecta > Hymenoptera > Formicidae > Solenopsis > Solenopsis invicta. Next base: position 381,233 of record NW_024105284.1, read on the forward strand.
GCGACCATCCTCGCAATCAATTAGAAGCAGAATAGCTCTACCTCGTCCACTATGGAAAATAAATCCATCGAGCCACCATTTTTCATTGTCTATGGGCAACACTCTGGCGCGACCACAAATGGCCGGTTCTTCTAGCCTAAGTATACGACAACGGGGACCCAGCTCACCAAAACGTCGCACGAACTCCTGGAAACCGATATGCAGAAGAAGCTCAGAAGCCACCAAAGAATTTGATTTTCAAAAGCGAATTTATGGGAATATGCGGACCGTAACCTATGATTATTTTTTTCATCTTATTCTCGCGCGAGCTCGACTAAAACTGAAAAGCCGAGCAAAAGCATTCTCCATCGCTAAAGACATGCGGCCCTTCGTAAGGAAATCTATGCCATATAAACAGATGACCTATCTCGACCATTCGTCTAAAATAACTTTAGACGACTGAGCACTTGAAACACTTGTATTAGCCCGACTTTATTCTCGTATACGTGAACTTTTTTTTATATTTCAAAATAAATATTGCGGTATTAATACAATTGTATAACTGTGGATTTTTGGAAGAAGAAGATGAAAAAAAGTTGCAATTTAAATTTAATACAATTTTTTATTGCCTCTTGTTTTAGATACATTGTTTATACAGTAAAAAATAAAGCTAACAGCTCACAATCGATGAGTTGACGCAAATCGAAGATATTGCTCTCGCCTATCCCTTTTTCTTGATTCATTACATTGGATGTGATGTTTAAGAATTGTATGTACTTAACATCGATTGTATCAACGATTCTAACCAAGCTCTCGAACATTATGTCGATACACTCGTACAAACTGAATATACGGCGTAACGTCGATTCAATCATTATCACATACACATTTGAAGATTCAAGACGTATGAGCTTAACGTCATTCCTTGCACTAACTTTGATCGTTAACGGTCCGACACTTATAAAATTGTCCTTGTAGTCATTTCGAATTAATTTGGAAATATTTCATCGTTGCTCGTAGAGCCCTTTCTCCCACAGATAGTATTAATTCTCGTTCTTGATGATCTCCTATGGCAATCCACGTAACTCGGTGGACCAACGTTAATTCCAATCTCCAAAAACTTATAACTTGTAGCTATTAAAGCGTAACGTCTGTTCAATAAGCGCACCGTACAACGCTCCGTCAAAATGCTGTAAAAAAAAAAGTTATTTATATAACGTTGCATAAACGCTATTAGAATATCGAAACTTACTCATTGCATACTTTCTTCACTTTGCCACTGTACAATGTGTTACTTCCCTAGTAGAATGTAATAGCGGATTCTAACTCGGGGATCTCAGGGGGGTGCGGGGAAAGGGGGGGGATATTTCAGGTCGCGCGGGGGACCTAACCGGAGATAAGGTCACGCGGGTGGATCAAACCGGGTGGTGGAGGGGAGGGGGGGGGGATTAAAACGGGGACACGCAGGTGAACCTAACCGGTAGTTCTGCGTAATCAATGTTTAAATAAACAGTGATAACGATTCGAGGACCATGTTCTTGACCGACACCTTTGAAATGTGCCGCGTGGAGGCAACTGACCGTTTAATGTAAACATGGACCATGTACATATCCTTCTGTTTACATAAGCATAATACGAGTAAATCACACCGCGAAAAGATGGGTATGACTATACTTTTGAAATCGGAAATGTCTGTCATTACGAGGGAAAGGGGGGGGGGATAAGCGATACAATGGCGAATATTTTGTGGGGTGTGCGCGGCTATTTCCGTGGGGCCCGCCGCCACTGCCCCCACCGCCGCCCCCGCCGCCGGGTGCGTGGAGGGGATGCGCGCGGTCTAACGTGGGGTCTGCTGGCGCGATCCGCCACTTGCCGCCAGCACCTACCACCCACCGCCGCTGCCACCGCTCGCTATCTTCTAATAATTTTTGGTCAAGGTGGATGCAAGAGAGAGAGAGAAAAGCGCCGAACAGCTCTTTTGACTGTGCTAATAACGTTGAAATAACATTTACATTTGTTTACGTGAGCTTTCTTTCGTGCGCGGTTGCCGCCCAGTGGCATGTCTAATCTTGCAAGGTATTTTTCTGAGTAAAGATAAGCGCCGATAGTCTGGCTGCTGCACGTTGAAACAATATTTAGGTGATGCAAGAGGGAAGCGTTAATATTTCGATCAATTAAACAAAACTCATGTTTCGGTTATACGTTTGGCAAATATATTATACGATCGATTCAGTCTCGATGTGGACACCGAATCAATCGTAATAGTTGGTCTCTAAAAGATGGTTGATCGTATTGAGGCTCACATTAAATGCAGTCAAAAATGGATATTAACGACGCAGTGCCTGATAAAGACTTAAATATATTTATAGATTGATCTAGAAAATATCGTGTACGTTCTCGATAATGTGTTTACGCCAGAAGATCGAAAAAAAGAAGAAACCGATGTTCCACGACGACGAGTATCATCGATAAAATTCTTTCGCCATTGAGAATTAGGAATACGCGGGACCTGTGAACGTGCCGTGAGACAAGGTGTCATTATTAACTCAGAACGTGTAGATTGTCAGATTACATGAAAAGGAAATTGTATTTGCTTATACTGGACTATTTGTGCGCGTTTGATAATTGTGAAGAAAAGCAATTAAACAAATACGAGTTGGCAAAAAAATTAACTAGAATATTTCTATATACAATATCAATCTGCAGAGTACGATTTCCATTGGTCATGGACAGTGCATCAAATTTCTTGCAATAAACGTGTATACACCATCACCACAAAACTGCGACGATGAGCGCAAATCACTTGCAGTGATTAATTTATTTAATTGGTGGGTTGAAAAGAGAAATAGAGAGCAGGATGATCCTTGGTGGAGATACGCTATACCTCCTGATTTTTGTGAATTAAAATATATAAACGATCACTGTAACGTTCTAAGCGCACAGCGAATTTGTAAATCATGTAAACAAAATACGTGCAAGTGCTCCGAGAAGGCGTGTGATATGTACTAAAAACTAAAAAATGGAAAATAGTGAGCGAGTGGAACGCGAACTGCTCGAGCAATGCTCGCAGATCGCAAATTTAGCTGAATGTTTTGAGTGGTTGCATCGATGCGACGAGTGCCTCGCGCAGCTCAAAGAACATTGTAGTGTCAAACGTCTTCGACTCGCCGTGGGAAAAAGACAATCACTTGTGTCAAGAATTGCGCGACTCAAAGGTGAAAAAGCGCAGCTAGAAAGACGTTTTGTGTACGTTGGCGGCAATTATGCAAGTACTAGCGCCGGTAACAAAAAATCGCTCGTATGGCGCGAGATCAAGGCCGCATTCAAAAATCGCATTGTGACTGGCGCTGTTATTAACATTGATTATATCGAGCCGCGACATTTTTTGGAGGACGTCAGTGATCTGGTGATGAGTGCAAGACGCTATCGCGAAACATGATAATGTAAAGGTGAACACCGTATTCAATGGTGAATATGTTAACAATTATGATGAACGTAATATTAAAAATATCACTACGAGGAACAATAAACTTTATTGTTCGTCAAATTTGCGCGAGTGGTATGAGCAAAGTGTCATCGATGTCACGTTGGCGATGCTCGGTGAGTTTCAAGAACGCAATAGCAATTGCGCTCTTACGCGAATACTGAATTTAACGGTAAATATTAATAAGCATAATCCCATGCACGCGGGATGTTGCATCGAATTGCCGTGAGGAATAAAACATAAACGTGCCGTGATTAATGTGCAATCAAAAGACAATGCGTGTTTCGCGTGGTTGGTAGTGGTCGCCCTGTACCTCGCTGAAAGAAATACAGATCGGGAGTCGTCATATCCGCATTACGCGGAAGTCTTGAATTTTGGTGACATAACATTTCCAATGAATATAAAACATTGGAAAATTTAAACGTTTAAACGACGTGTCGGTAAACATGTACGGTACCAAATTTGACAGAAAAGAAAAGACTCTACGCGTATTCCCAATAAGGCTCACCAAGGATAAGAAGGAGAAGCATGCTAATCTACTGTAACTTGGAAGATGAACGTGATAACAACCTCGGCTACTTTGCATGCATTAACAACCTGTCACGACTAATCAGTTCACAGCTGAACAATAATAAAAGAAGAAAGTACATTTGTGATCGGTAAGAATAATAAAATATGTTAAAAACAAAAATATTTCTCACTTATAAAAAATTGTTTAATTTAAAAAATCGTCTTCTATTTTTTATAGTTGTCTGCATTACTTCAGCTCAGAAGAAAAGTTGCACGAAATGGATAATCAGCAATTAAACGACTGCGCCGTTTTACTACTGAGCGAGAATAACAAATGGTTTGAATTCGATAATTACAACAACAAGGAGCGTGTACCCTTCGTTGTTTATTCAGATTTGGAGTGCGTACTGCGGAAGATTGAGCCAGGAACAGAGAACACTTCAAATTTGTCGTATCAGCATCACAAGGTATTTAGTATACTATATTATGTTAAGTGCTCATACGACGACGCGTTGCCAGAGTATCACTTTCGTCGCGATAACGATTGCGTCGTGTGGTTCGCGAAAGAACTCGAAAACTTGGCGCATAGCGTGAAAACCAGAATATCCGCCAATGTTCCTATGGAATCACTAACTAAAGAGCAGCAAGAGGCATACAGTAACGCGACACATTGTCATATTTGCGCAAAACTGTTTGCATCGAATAGTATACGCGTACGCGATCATTGCCATTTGACAGGGTCCTACCGTGGTCCAGCTCATTCAAATTGTAATTTAAATTACAAAAATTCATACGTTATTCCGATCGTATTTCATAATTTATCTGGTTACGATGCACATTTCATCATAAAAGAAATTGCCACCACGTTTGAAGGCAAAATCGATTTACTACCGATAAATAAAGAAAAATATATATCTTTTACCAAATATGTTGAAAATACTTGTGATAAAGACATAATTTTCGAAAATGCACGAAATTATATACGGCTACGGTTCATCAATTCGTACAAGTTTTTAAGTTCAAGTCTTAACAAATTGGCATCGTTTTTAAGTCTTGATAAATTAAAAATTTCTCATTCGAAATTTTCCTCGTTATCAAACGAAGACTTTGAATTGTTGACTCGCAAAGGTGTCTTTCCATACGAATACGTGGATAATGTTGACAAACTGTATGAAACGCAACTGCCACCGCGTGAATCATTTTATAGTTCTCTTACCAAGCAGACAGTATCATAGACAGATTATGCTCATGCCGAGAAAGTTGGGCAGCAGTTCTCAATCAAAACCTTGGACAAATACAGCGATCTATATCTCAAGACCGATGTCTTATTGTTGGCTGATAGTTTTCAAAACTTCCGCGAAAGTAGCATTAATAGTTATGGTCTCGATCCCGCGCATTATTACACATTGCCAGGCTACACTTGGGATGCAATGTTGAAACTAACACGTGTAAGATTCGAGTTGCTCACCGATATAGATATGATCTTATTTATAGAACGCGGTATACGCGATGGTTTGAGTCAATGCTCCGGTAGATATGCTAAAGCTAATATGAAGTGCGTTTGTACGATCCATCGAAACCATTGTCTTATTTAATGTATTTTGACATAAACAATATGTACGGTTTCGCGATGTCTCAACCATTACCATATGGCGAGTTTCAATGGGTCAAAAACGTTGACAATTTTGACGTAAACGCGATCGCTTTGGATTCGCCCACTGAGTATGTGCTGGAAGTCGACCTCACATATCCACAATGTCTGCACGACTGACACGCTGACTGACCTTTCTGTCCTATATACGATAAGCCGCCAAGGTCACGGCAGAAAAAACTTCTCGCAACGTTGTATGATAAAAAGCGATATGTGATACATTACCGTTATTTACAACAATGCACGCGCAATGGGCTTCGCGTAACAACAATTCATCGCGTATTACAGTTTGCGCAATCTCCATGGCTTCGCGATTATATAATAGAATTAAACACAAAATTTAGAACGAGCGCAAAAAATGATTTCGAAAATAATTTGTACAAATTGATGAACAATGCCGTGTTTGAAAAAAGTATGGAAAACGTACGTAATCATGTAAACGTAAAATTATTGACGAAATAGGAAGGACGTTACGGTGCGGAAGCAATGATTGCTAAGCCAAATTTTCACAGCCGCAGCGTCTTTGCGGAAAACTTAGTTGCCGTCGAACTGCGTAAACTCGAGGTGAAATTTAATAAGCCGATTTATGTTGGTATGTGCATACTTGACATATCAAAAATCTGCTTGTACAAATTTCATCACGAATATATGTTTCCGTTATATAAAGACAAGTGCAAATTGTTATATTCAGATACTGATAGTCTTGTTTATTTCTTCGAGTGCGATGATATTTATTCAACCATGAAACGTGATATAGCGAGATATGACACGAGCGATTATCCCGCAGACAATCCGTACGGTATGCCTCTCGCGAATAAAAAAGTTCTCGGTCTAATGAAAGATGAAAACAACGGTGCGATCATGACCGAATTCGTAGGGCTTAGAGCAAAGATGTACGCAATCAAAGTAGAACGCAAAAAGGATACCAAAAAAGCGAAAGGTATGAAAAACAATGTAGTAGCGCAAACTATTACTTTTGAAGATTATATGCGATGTTTGAACGATGAAATAGAATTAACTCGTAGCCAATCATGTATACGTTCAAAGCTGCATTAAGTGTTTACGGTTTCAGAATCCAAAGTGGCGCTTTTGTCGTATGATGATAAAAGATACTTTGTTCCATCATCATTAACAAATACATTACCATGGGGACATTGGCAGATATAGTTATAATCATAAGATGTTCTCACATTTTTACAAATATTGTGCATTTTAATCTCTTATTTGTATTACATTTTTTTATATTTCTTACACGTTTAATATGCAAATAATATTTTATATAAGTACGTTATTCATACTTTATACTTTGTATACGTTTTATATTCTGTATGCTTCTTTTTATACATCTCATGTATTGTTTCATATATGTTACACGCTTAATATGTATTTGACGTTTTATGAATAAGATATTTTGAAATTTTAAAAAAATTTTAGATATACGTTTTTTTTAATAAAAATTTTTATATGACATTTTGTATTAATAAGGATAAAAGAAGAATAAAGAACAAAAAATTATTTGTATTTATTTTATATATTATTGTAAACACTTATATGGTATAAAATATTCATGTTTAATTGAAATAAATCAAATAACATCTTTTTTATTTATCCATGAGTTGTACAAATCATCGAATCCCAGCCACTTGACGTAAACCTTGTTTCCTTTCTTCTTTATTATCTTCTCTACCAGGTATACATTTGGATGAGTCGTGCGATGCAACTCGTACTCATAGAAGGCACCCGCTATTTGTTTACCGCAATAATCTTCCAGGAGATAAGTTACGGGATTAGTGCGCTGTACTTTAACAATCTTAAACACCTCGTCCAATTGGGGGTGTACCCCTTAGAGAATGTCGTTTTGTGCTTGCTCACGCGTACTGAATCGTTTACTTTGAATTTCGTCGGTCCCATGATTTTTATGTGAGAGTATACAGTGCTCAGGAGTTTTTCAGCTACTTCCGAATTAACGTCGACTAGTCGCATGCCGATAGTACGATGCCTGCGATTGTTGTAAACCGACACCAGACGCGGCAGCTCGTTGACCCACTTGTGCGACCCGTTAAGTGTAAACATACGCCACATATCGTTCTTAAGTGTGCAATTCCACCTCTCTATTATCGATGCTTTTAAAACCGAATATGTAGAATAATGATCAACGTCGTGCTTTTTCAAGACATTTTGCACATCGGCGTTATAAAATTCCTTTCCCATATCTGTTTGCAAATTTTTCGGACATCTTCCGCTCTCTCGAATTATCTTGGCGATTGCGTCAGCCGTCTTGCACCCGGCCTTGCTCTTGAGCGGTACTGCCCAGGCATATTTACTCAACGCATCGATGACGGTAAGTATGTAATTATGACCTCTATTATACTTTGAATAGGGACGCATTTTGACGATATCAGCTTGCCACAGATCGTCGAATCCTTTGATTATAACACATCTTCTAAGAAAATTGCGTCTAGCAATTCTTCGACGATTTGTTGCCTCTCGGAGCTTATTGTTTTCTTCGATGAACTCATATTTTGGCGCGTAAACAAATTGCATTACGACTGACTCGTTTAGCGGTTACGCGATGTAATTTATAATGCCGACATTGCAAAGTTCCTCTACTTTGTTTAAAAAAACGTTAATTGTCAAAAACGTTATTTTTATTCCGTTTATCAGTATTTTCTGTCTTTTTTCAATAACTTTTCTTTGTCTTTCAATTTCTGCTAATTAGATAATTTTTCATACTCATTCTTGACTCGATCTACGGCTCGATCTTTGATAACCATCCTTCACTCGTTCTTGTGTCTTTTCATAGCGATCTTGAGCCGATTGATAATTGTCTGACAACCGTTCTTGAACCGTCCGATTTTTATTTAAGAATTGTTCAAAATCATTCGTTAGACGTTTATAACCGTTTTTTTGACGTTCATTGCTGCTCATTTTGTCGTTTATTGCAATGCTTGCACGTCTTTCTCAAACAAAGTCAACCTCTCGTCTGACTCATTTCGTGGGTATGCGATTTAATTTATAATTATGCCAGCTTCACAAAGTTCTTCCACGATGGACAACATCTCGTTACCGTGAGCGTCGTTGCCCACTCGATGTAAAGCGTCTAGCAATCGTAGATGATCTACTAATTCGTTGGGATCGTCCCAGTGCACGTAATCAATCGCATTGTCGTTTAGTATCGTAGCGCGAGGTAATCTCTTTCCGATTTTATTCGTTCTCGTTGGTGTAGATTCGATTGACATCATTGGTGCGATCATGTATCTATACTTGTATTCTTTGTTGCCTCGTAGTCGACTCTCCGCGGTGTAATTACGTCTATGTACGTTTGTAGTTAACAATATGCTCTTGTATTTTTGCAAATTGTCCTCCTTATAGAGAAAATCATTGAGAAGTCTCTTAACAATCAACTCGTAAAGACCGGGTGTGCCAGCCTATCGCACGCCATCGATAATTATGTTATCATTGATGTCCACTTCAACTTTTTATTACCAAGCATCATTCCATCCGTGTCGAGACCATATACGGTGTCTATAATTTTCTCTTTTCCTCCACCGCTGAGGAAATCTCCGATTTTTGACCGAGCGGGCCTAAATGCTCAAACAACGTTTTTCGACCTTCCAACGTTTGCATCTGATGTTGAACAGACGTTCCAAACAAATCGTCTGTGGTTTCGAAAACGTTCTCGAGAGCCTTGTTCGTTAATTTTGCAGGACCGATCATCGTATGCGGTGTCGACGTTATCGCTAGTGAACCCATCGCGTCGTACGCTTGTTCAAAACGTTGCTTTTTGCTCACACGGATGTACTTTCGGTGTCCACATCCTCACCAGGATGTACTTCTGAAATTCTGCCTAAGATCTATTGATTGCAGGGCAGATTCTTGTTTTTGATGCATATGACAGTCCCCACTTCGAGTGTCGATCCATCTTTTGTCCATTTATTCCGGTTTTGGAGTTCATTTAAATATTCCAAGTTCCATCGAGCCCAAAAGTCCTGTCGGACCTTTGAAATGTGTTGCCATACGGATAGTCGATTACCTGGAACACATGATAAATCGCTCTCCGGAAGGGTGATTAGCGGTTTGCCGATTAAAGAGTGAGCGGGACTTAACACAAGCAAGTCAATCGGATCTGACGACAAAGATGTGATCGGTCGCGAATTGAGAATACCTTCGGCTTCGGTAGCAAATGTATTGAGCTCTTCAAATGTAAATAACAAATCTCCCACAACTCGTTTAAAATGGTGTTTGAAAAGTTTCACCATCGACTCTCAAATTCCACCGAAATGTGGAGCTGCGGAAGGAATAAAGCAGCTGCTAAGCAATTCAATGTTCGTTTATAAATTTGATAATAAAGGTCTGATGTTCAAAATTGAATAATGCATATATTTCTTTTAACTGGTTATTTGTACCCACAAAATTACTACCGTTGTCGGAGTGAATGTGGGCTGGCAGTCATCGTTTCGCAACAAATCGTCGCAATGCTGCAATAAAAACTTCGGAAGACATATCGCTCACGACCTCGAGATGCACCTCTTTGGCTGACATACACACGAATACGCATACATAAACTTTAATTTGCGTTCGGTTCCTCAACTTCCTTTCTTTAATATAAAAGGGTCCACAGAAATCAATACCGGTGTTAGTGAAAGGTAATGCTTTCCATACACGTGAAATCGGAAGATTTCTCATTTTATGCTCGATTGCTTGGGCATTGAATCAAAAACAGCGCAAACAAAAACGTATAATTTTGCATACTTGATTCCTGCCGTCAAGTAACCAGAATTTCTGACGAACGAGATGTAATGTTGTTAATATGCCGGGATGATGATATTTTTTTATGCGTTTTGCGATTGATACTGTCGGTCAAACGATGTCGACTTGGGAGTAAAATTTGGTGTTTTTGTGTAAAGGACATATTTGAAACTTGAAGTCGTCCTCCGACTCTGATTAGACCGGCGTCGTCTAGAAATAGATTCAAATTTGCAATTCTACTTGTATGACTTAAATTTTTATTTTTTAATTTTGCGATTTTGTCAGCAAACCGGATAATCTGTAGGCTTTTTGATATTCGAATTTCGGCCTCGTCTAATTCTTTTGCGTGTAGTGGACCGGAATATTCCTTAATAATCCGAAAACGAAGGCAATACGCTACAATTCTACGTAATCTGTAGGAAGAATATTTATTTATCAAACCGAATCGTTTAACTTTGTTGTTAAACAGATATTCTTTTTTAGTTCCGGTATTTCGATTGTTTGTGTGACTTTGTTTGGCCACTTGTTTTCATTTTTGACTAAGCACGAAGGCTCGGAAGACCACATTTTATTTTGTATAAACGCACGCGGTAATTGTCCTCTCGAAATCGCGTTCGCGGGATTGTCCTCGGACCGAACGTGAGAACCGACGAGTTTTTGTATTTCTGCGACTCGATTTGCCATATACATTTTGAGTAGGTAAGGCTGTGTTCCTATTTCCTATCCAATGCAACACAATCGTTGAATCGCACCAACAAATCATTTTGGCAGGGACAATGCCTTACTTACTTCACGATATAATCGCGCTAATAACAATGCGCCGCATAATTCAAGCCGCGGTATCGTAACGGTTTTCACCGGCGCGACCCGGGACTTGGCGCATAATAATCTTGTAATTATGTTTTCGTTTTTTCCGCTTGTCTGTACATACAAACACGCTCCGTAACCGACGTTACTCGCATCGCAAAATCCGTGTATTTGCATTTCCTCACAGTCTTCTCCAAATAATTTGCGTTTGAATGATACTTTATTGATTAATTATAGTTCTCTAGCAAATTCTGTCCACTCAGTATAGATGTGCTGTGGGACGGACTCATCCCAATGTAATTTACACCACCATATATCCTGCATAAGTTTCTTTGCATATAATATCACGGGGCCTAATAAACCTAATGGATTGTATATTTTCGCGATTTCCAAAAATATGTTTCGTTTAGTTATTTTTTTTTGGTAATTTTAATTGAATTTATTGAGTAATGTAATTTATCGCCATCTGTACTTCATGCTATTCCCAATGTTTTAAAAAATTGACCTTTATCAAACGTAAACCTTGCGTGTAATGCACTGGTCGCCAGATCAGTACGATAATACGCTTATCATTCGCAGCCTATTGCCGAATAGAAAACCCGCCTCGAGCAAGCAACGCGTTTACTTCGTCTCTAATTGTTCGCGCTTCCTCGATGCTGTCGGTTCCGGATAGCAAATCATCCACGTATAAATGAGATTTAATCACTTGCGCGGCGGTAGAAAATGCGTACGCTTCATCGTCAGCAAGTTTTTGAAGGACACGAATAGCAAGAAATGGCGAAAACAATACACCAAATGCAAGTTTATTAATTTGATACGTTTCCACATTGTTGTTTTTACGCCAAAAAATCCGTTCATAACGCCGAACATTTTCGTGTAACAATACTTGCAAATATATTTTTTCGATGACGTATTTATATGTACGGAATCGAATTAAGTGCAAAAATAATTTATCTTGAATTGTTGGTCCGACCATTAATACGTCATTTAGCGACACGCCGTTCTTAGATTTCGCCGGCGCGTCAAGCACTACTCGTAATTTAGTAGTGTTGCTGGTATCTTTAATTACGGCATGGTGAGGCATATAGCATCCATCATTGCTGAATTCTTTCGTTAACGAGATATGAACTAACTTTACGTGTTCTTCAATTACCCGCGTATACTCCTCTCGGAATGCCGAGTTCGTGTTGAATTGCGCTCTAATGATGCTAAACGATTAAGTGCCAATGTTCGCGATTCGCCAATACGTTGATTTGTCTTGCAAAACGGTAAACTAACTGTGTACCGTCCTGTATTATTGCGAGAAAGAGTCTTTACAAAATGTGCTTTGCATTCGATTTCCTCCTCAGAGTTTAATTTATCCTCCACGATTTCTTTGATTGTCCAAAATTTTGTTAATTGAGTTTCTAAATTTGTTAAGTAATATGCAAATTTTGAAGCGGCTTGCCAGGACGCGCCCCTGATGACCACCCATCCAAGACGCGTTTTTTGCAAATATAAATCGTCCCCTTCTGGTGACAAATTAATTCGATCGATGGAAACACAGACAAAGTCGCGCCCGAACCGATCAACAAATCGACCGTACGTGGTAGAAAAATCAGGGTCTGCTAATTTGATATTGGGAGAAATCTTTATCTCGTGGAAAGACCTCCGAGGGAATTAAATCCACGATAGTTGGTATCGTTAAGCATGTCAATTTTTTGGAAAAACTGTTTCGCATTGATCGTATAGTCACATGCACGAGGCTCTTTGATTCCGTATTCAAGCTATGTATTGCACCGATGGATAAAGAATGTGCCATCACCGGCATGCCCAAGTATTTAACGAAGGACTCAGATATAAAATTTGCAGTGGCACACGTGTCTAAAAGAGCTCGACATTTAATTAAATTGTTTTTGCGGCCGCAGATATAAACTACAGCACTCCTTAATAATTGCGGTACAATTGCACGAGAAATCGTGGCTAAACTCGTGACTCTATTGTTCGTCGTATCGGTTATTCAATCGGTCTTGTCATTAGACGTCTCGGTACTGGATGCGATTGTTTTAACTGGCTTTGATAGATTGTCAAGGTGGAGAAGCGAGTTGTGTCGTTTTTGACAGATTGTGCAGTTAGAAAATTTGCACGGACTGTCGCGATGGGATCGAAGGCAACTGCAACACAACTTCGCATTCTTCACTGTTTCTATGCGCTTCGGCACAGGCAATTGTTTGAACGCATCACACATGTATAGCGGGTGTCGTTTAGTTTTGTATGCCACACAATTATGTGCCGAGTTGACTACGAACGCTTGATTCGACGGGTGTGTTCGGTTTCTTTTTATCGGGGGCTCGGCCGTGCTTTTATCTGACTCGCATAATTTTGTTCTTTTGCGTCTTGATGCACAGACCGCGGTTTTATATATAAACTCGTAAAATTGATCTAAAGTCGGGAGTTCGTCTCGGTCTAGCGTCGTCTCCCACTTATTCAATGTACCTTTCGGCAATTTACTCTCAAGCAAGTATACGATCATTTCGGATCCGACCGATACGCCTAACGCGGATAACGAAGCGAGATGTTGTTGAGTTTCATCCGCCAATTTAGATAAGCCGATCGTAGTTTCTTTGTCTAATACTGGTAAGTTTACAATGAGTCATAAATGCCGTTGAACTAAAATTCGTTTAACTTCATACGACCGCTCCAATAACTCCCATGCCTTCGCGTAACTTATTCCGTCTATCTTGAGTATTTTTACTTTATTAGCAGCTTCTTCCGTTAGTGCTGATCTCAAATAATGTAATTTGTCGATGTCTGTCAAATCTGTTTGACCGCCGATCATGCTACGAAACGCATTTTTGAATGACAGTCAACCTTCAAATTTACCATCGAAAGTGGGCAAAGGCGGCTGAAGCAATTTGATTCGCCGTTTTTTTGTAGTGGCTATAGAATCCGCGCTGTCGCTCTGAGATTCATGACTTGATGTACCGGCATCCGAAGTATTCGCAATGTTCACGATGTTTCCGACTCTAGCCGCAAGATCATAATATTTCAGCCGATCTTGAATATTTAAATACTAGTCTGGATAAATATCACTCGGATCCAACATCGCAAGCTCGTCATTATATTCTTCAAACGCGTGAAACAAGTCCGTTAAACGGGCAATTCGGAGCTTTAATGCAGCACTGTCAAATGCACTTTTGTCGAAGATACTTGATAGATTTGTAATCTGAGACTTCAGTGAAGTACGTTTTTGCAAGAGAAATTTAATTCTATCAGGCATTGTTGCGGCCAAAATAAATTGAAATCGAACGACTTACTTTACGTGTAAATACTCAATGCTCTCTGCTCCCGGCTTGGACTCTTCCGCTAGTGTGAGCCAGCCAGCCAATGCCGTACTCGTCTGACGAAGATTGACTTCTCTGAGGACGCTGCAATTCGCCGTATGAATCCGCCAATCACTTGGAAATCTTATTTACACTTGGTGTCGCAACTCAGAGTCCGCGAGATTTCACAGGAGGCACCAAAATTTGTTCAGTGGGAAACACTTAGACTTCACGCATTGGATTTCTTGAACGTTTTATTTTTACAATTGCACAGTTTAAACAAGTTATTATAGTTTTTATTTTAATTCACACGTGTATTCACCACGTACTGCGAAACGATTGGAGGAGCACGCGTGTGTCCAGAAGGGCGTATTCACTGCGACAACGCCGAGAGGCAGTAGTCCTGAGTCCGTGAGGATGTTGCCGTGGGACCGCTGTCTTGAGTCGTAGAATTGTGAATACAATAACCTTGTGAGCGTGTCTCTTTCTTGACCGCGGAGGATTACTTGCGTGCACGTCTTTACAACAACGCGTTTTCTCCGTCTCGGCAGCGTTAAAGGGCAGCCGCCCTAAGTCCACGAGGACGACGCCGTGGAGCGATGCAACGCGACTACGCGACCCTGCGTCTTGATCCGTAATTGATCTTGACTTCAAAGAGAACGGCAAATGGCTTGCGTGATATTGCACTCGCGATAATTCGTAAATTCAAGAATACGTAATTACTCGTCTGCTCAGCTCTGCGGTCGAGGACGTAATGAAGCCGAGGCGCGGATTCGGGACGAAAGAAACTGATATTGAATTGCAATTATTTTTAATGAAAAGACGTGCGCTTGGTGACAAGAAATCTCGAGGCGCACGTCCGCGTGGTAACAGGCAATCCCGAGGTGCAAAATCCCTTGAATTGACCGGGACTCCTCTTTTGTTTTAATCGCGCCGCGCTACCCGTCTATCGTTCGCTCTCGTTGACATATGCATACATTTGCACACGTGTTTGTGTGAGTGCGTGCCTTGCTTTATGATAATTATGTTCGCATGTGTGTATGTGGGTGTCGTGCACGTCACGCCTGTGTGAATGTACGTTTGTACTTAACAAATTGTGTTGCGTTTATGTTTGACGAGATAAGATATGAACTTGACGGTGTCAAAATTGATCGCAATAGAAACGTGGACATAACTAGCTTACTCAAAAACTATGTACCGTTGTTATCCGACAAAAGCGTGATTCTACGAAATGCCGGCTGGGAAGAACAGTTGACTACCGCTGATGGCTTCATCTTTTGTGTTCCGCTCTACGTGCTGTTGGGATTCTGCGAGGCTTACTGTCGAGAAATGTTCAACGCTCGTCACGAATTGATCTTGATACAAGCGTGCAATGATAACAATTGCCTGAAGGGCAATTCAGCGGTAAAACCTGTGATAGAATTGTTTCAAAATTAGTGGCGAATGTCACACGTGATATTGAATGAGATAAATAAACTTTCAATGCTGCGCACATTGGAGAGCGGACGATATCTTAGCATGGCTTTTCGTTCGTGGGATCTTTACGAGTATCCGCTTTTGCAACGTACGATCAAGCACTCATGGCCTATCAAGACTGCTACTCAACTCGAGAAGCCGCGATACGTCATCTTTGCTCTGCAAACCGGTCGAAAAAACATAATGTCCGAGAACACAAGCCGATTCGACCATTGCAATTTAATTAACGTGAAACTGTACTTGAACTCTGATAGTTATCCTTATGAAGGTATGAATTTAGATATTAGTTAAAATAGATAGGCTATTCTGTATGACATGTATGCACGTTTCTGCAAAACCTACCTCGGATACGAGTATCTCGAGCCGAATCTCACTGTGACGAACTTTATACGTCACGGTCCTTTCATAATAATAGATTGTAGTTAACAAATTAAATCAATCAAGAGCGCAACCGTTGACGTGCGATTGGAATTTGAGACAAAAGATAACGTGCCAGAAAATACTAATGCCTATTACTTGATAATACATGATCGTGTGATTCAGTACAACCCGTTGACAAACATTGTGTGCAAAATCACTTAATTCCACGCATATATATTATACGATACATCGACGTGGACCACAGTCTTCGTTTCGACCGCAACATGTCCGTGCCGACGTTCATGGATCTGCAAGGTTTCCCCCTTGGACGATTAAGTGGTTTCATCATAAAAGTATTTGCTGCTCTTAGAGAAGGAAACGTTCTCGCGCATTATATCTTTGACAGTCCCCAGCCATGGGATTGGCTGATGAAATCCGAAAAATCTTGCGTCTCTTGGCTTGCTGCCTGTCATCATAGGCTAAGATAAGGCACCAACGGGGTGGTTCCGTACCAGAAAGCGAGACAAATGATTACAACTGCAGTATTGGGTACTGAAAATCCTGACAACAAGGAGATTGTATACGTTAAAGGGCACGAGAAACGAGAATGGCTGGGAGAATTGATTCTGGACAGTTAGCGAGAATACGCATACATCGAGAGTCTGGATGTGGATTACGAAGACGTGGATAATCTGAATAATCTAGATGATGCTAATACTTTTCAATGTGAGCAACACCGTACGAATAAACATTGTGCTTTACAAAATGTATTCAAACTTTTTAATTGGTGGACACAATTGCATGAATAAACATACGTAATCTACGAGATACGTTTTTTTTTATTCCTTTCCCCTCCATTACATCGACGTTTCTCCAACGTTATATCATGTTTTTCACGTTTAGTTTAACGTTTTTTCATGTTTAGTTTAACGTTTCTCTAACGTTATTTGATGTTTTTCACGTTTAATTTAACATTTTTCATGTTTAGTTCAACGTTTCTCCAACGTTATTTTATGTTTTTTTCACGTTTAGTTTAACGTTTTTCATGTTTTGTTTAACGTTTGTCATGTTTAATTTAACGTTTTTTTCATGTTTCACGTTTCATGTACGTCATGTTTCATGTACGTTACTTTTTAACGTTCCTGTACAGCGTTGCCAGACCTCAAAAAAACGTGTCGTGACACGTTCGAGCGATAACGATAATGAATGATTGTTTGATAGAGGGGGAAAGTTCCCACCCACACGTTTACAATTGCAGAAGCTTTAATCTTCCTACAAACGTCGCAATTTATGATCAGTTTTGAATCAGTCGCTCGTTCAAACGCTTCTGAGACAACGCATCTTTCTCGATATAAACAATGGCAAACTATTACGTTCCGATCCAGACTAAAGCGTGCGAGAGATCGTAAGCATCTATACATTTAAATTACGTTTTATACAATTATTGTACGTTTTACTCATCTCTCTGTTTCTTTTTCAGCACGTCTTTGGAATCGCGGTGCGCATTTTGGGCAAAAGGTTCTCGCTAACCTTGTAATTTACCGACTTTCCGCGCACGGATTAGCTCGTCGGGTTCTTGGTGCTAGATCGCGAAAATGGTTCGACGTGGGAGAAAGGAAGGTTGGCGGTGTGTCTTAAAATACCACACGCGAGATATGGTGTTAAATCGACATATATTTTAGCTGATGGGACGGACAATATATACACGGTAATATACGAGTACATACATCTATATATCTATTTACACAAGTGTCGACGCGCTTTGATCGTCGCCGGATCGTACAACGGTCTACCGGTGTAGGCTTCGCGAGGGCGCGGTCTACGGCCGACGTGCCGTGCTTCGTGACGCAATGGGCGTGGTTTCGCGGTACGGTCTGCGGGTTAGCCGTCGTGTCGCGGTTCTCGCGGGCGGATCGACTTTCCGCGCGGTATGGCGGTTGCGACGGGATCGTCGCAGGTAGGCTGGACGCGCGGCACCCCGTCAAGTAACTTGACCCGGGACCCCGAACACGGCGGTCGCGGTTTGGGTGGGTGTCGCGAGGTGAGGGGGGTAGCCTCCGAGTCGCCGAGGACCGGCTCGTTGACCAAGACTCTTGGTGTTTGAGCGGGTCTCGGTTCGTAAAAGCTGGTGTATTTGGAATGAGTTTGCGTCGGAGGCGGAGTACCCTCTCGCCGCGGCCAAGCACTCTTTGACCGGGTTTCCGACTTCGGGAGCAGGATATCACCAACCCAGCAGATCGTTCGGAAAGCTGGTCGGTGACGGAGTCGCTGTTTCTCGTCGCGGTGGCCCTATTTATACCGAGCGACTCCGCTCGCCTCCGTTATCTTTTCGGCGCTTGACGGCAGAGTCGTCGGGGTAGGGAGGACCGCGTGTCCTCCGAGTGCGCGCGCGCGCCGACTCAGCGCGTGCGATAGCTTGGCGCGTCTCCTCTGGCGGTATTTTGTCGCCAGGCGGTATCGCGGTATTCGGATTCTTAAAAACGAGTGCCCGAGGCACCTCCGGTTATGGTCCGGCGGCCTTTTCGGCCGATGTCCGCCGGGGCGATACTTCATACGGGGTGCATCGTCACAACCTTAACATCCTACAAATGGATTGATGTTGCTATCATGGTGGGACCTGTTTCCTGCTTTGTAGAAATGTCGATTGGCGATACGCGCGACGATCGGATCGTTTTACCTTATAAAACATGAAAAGCTCTGATCAAGAGACGTGTGGATATTGAGCGACTCGCCCGAGTCAGAGGCATCATCGTTAACGATTTACGAACTTTACGTGCAACTCGTAAAACTGCGCGATGAAAATATTGTTAAATTAACGTTGCGCGATGCTTGTATGTATCTAAAGACTGTGCTATTTATATTCAACTTGGAACATTGTGTCAAGCACATGTATTGTACTATATGTTACATCGAAACACGATTACTGCCACTAAAAAATATAAATATTTAGTAAATTTATTGCGCATGAATTGTATCATCAATAAACGCGAAGCGATACGTATGTTGGACAGATCTTACGATACGAATTCACAAATCGAGTGCGAATTAATAGCTTACGCTAATGGTACTATTGTGAACAAAGCATTACATGAACAATAAAAAGGATTTTAAAAAGTATGCTGTTTAAAATATATTTGAAAATCTATCCTTATCCATCGTTTCCTATTTTCTTAGTAAATAATGCGCGAGATAGTAGACATTAAGGAAGCGCGCGAAAGAAACAAACGGGCGGGGAGAGTGAACGCGCAAGCATGCGCTTGACCGCATACAAGAAAAGCGAGCGAGCGAGCGAGGACGGGAGAGCGCATGTATGAGCGTCAGCGGGATGGTGGGTGGCAGCGGACCCCGCGTAAGACCGTGCGCATTTCTCCCTGCACAGCAAAATTGGGCCAGGGTATTTTCTCAAAAGAGAGAAGCGTACGAGAAGAGCGAGAGAAATTGAGGGAAAAAAGATAGACGATTACGTCACAGATGGCAGCGGTGAAGGCGGATCTCCCCGGATCTCCCCGCACCATGAAAATTTGACCGCGTTATTTTTTTGAGACAAAACTCTCCTCGACGCTTCCCTCTTGCATCATCTAAATATTGTTTCAACGTGCAGCAGCCGGACTATCGGCGCTTATCTTTACTAAAAAAGATACCTTGCAAGATTAGACATGCCACTGGGCGGCAACCGCATACGAAACAGAACTCACGTAAACAAATCTAAATATTATTTCAACGCGTCATTAGCACAGTCGAAAGAGCTGTTCGGCTCTTTTCTCTTGTATCTGCCTTGACCAAAAATTATTAGAAGGTAGCGAGCGGGGCGGCGGCGGGCCCCGCGGAAATAGCCGCGCACATCCCCACAAAATATTTGCCATCGTATCGCTTATCTCCCCCCCCCCTCCTTGTGATAACAGACATTTCCGATTTCAAAAGTACAGTCATACCCACCTCCTTGCAGTGTGATTTATTATGTTTATGTAAACAGAAGGATAAGTACATGGTCCATGTTTACATTAAACGATCAGTTGCCTCCACGCGGCACATTTTAAAGTCGGGTTTTGGTCGGGTTTCGGTCAAGAACATGGTCCTCGAATCGTTATCACTGTTTATTTAAACATTAATTACACAGAACTACCGGTTAAGTTCATACACGTGTCCCCGTTTAAATCCCCCCTCACCCCACCCCCCACCCCGGTTTGATCTACCCGCGTGACATCGTCTCCGGTTGGGCCCCCCCGCAAGACCCGAAAAATTCCCCCCCTCACCCCATACGCGGCACATTTCAAAAATATCAAGTTTCGGTCAAGAACATGGTCCTCGTGTTATCACTGTTTATTTAAACATTGATTACGCAGAACTACCGGTTAGGTTCACCTGCTTGTTCCCGTTAAAATCCCTCCCTCTTCCCCCCCTCCCACCCAGTTTGGTCCACCCGCGTGACCTTATTTCCGATTAGGTTCCCTCGCGCGACCTGAAATATTCCCCCCCTTTCCCGCACTCCTCTGAGATCCCCGAGTTAGAATCCGCTATTGCATTCTACTTTCCCTCGGCAAAGTACGTTGCGAACCGTTCGTTCATTCGTTCGTTCGAGCCTTTGATTCAATACTAGTGTCGCAAGAAATTATGACGTTTATTTGAGGATTAATGCTTTTGCATTTTTAAAGGAAAGCTTCCCCCTCTTTTCAACAATTTTATCATTGTCGTTGTTATCGCTTGCACATGTCACGACACGTTTATGCTTCTGCATTTTTAAAGGAGAAGAAAGGCTTCTCCCTCTTTTTCAAATAATTACATCATCGTCGTTATCGCTTGTACATGTCACAACACATTTTTTCGCGTTCCGGCAACGTTGTACAAGAACGTAATGTTGAACATAACGTACATGACGTACGTGAAACATGAAACGTGAAAACGCTAAATGAAACATGAAAAACATGTATAAGAACGTTAAACGAAATATGAACAACCTATATAAAACATAAAGAAAACGTTGGAGAAACGTTGATGTAATCGCAGAGAAAGAAATAAAAAACGTATCTCGTATATTGCGTATGTTTATTCGTGGTTAGCTGACCCACCAATTGTAAAGTTTGAATACATTTTGTTTAGCACAATGTTTTTATTTACGGTGTTTTCCACATTATATAGTATTAGTAGTATCTAATTTATTGAGAGAATCCACGTTTTCTTAATCCACATCCAAGGTCTCGATGTACGAGCAATCTCGCTGATCGACCTAAATTAAATCCCTTAGCCATTCGTTTCTTGTGCCTTTTGACGTATATGATATTGCCTTTGCCATTTTTAATACCCAGTACTGCTTCTGTGTTTAATTGTCTTGCTTTTCTGTACGGAACCGTCCTATCGTTCTATTGTAAGCTGTGGTGAAAAGCATTCAACCAGGATACGCAGGACCTTTCGGATTTCGTCAACAATTCCCATGGCTTGAGACTCTCAAAGATGTAATAAAAAAGAACGTTGCCTTCTCTGAGCGCTGCAAATTCTTTTACGACGAAATTTCTTAATCGTTCAAGGAGGTAACCTTGCAGATCCACAAACGTCGGAACGAGGCATGTTGCAATCGAAAGACTGTGGTCTACGTCAATGTATTGTAGATTATATATGCGCAGAATTAGGTGATTTTGCGCACAATGTTTGTTAACGGGTTATACTGAATCACGCGATTGTGTATTATGAGTGCATACGCGCCAGTGTTCTCCGGCACGTTATCTTTAGTATCGAATTCTATTCGCACGTCAACGGTTGCGTTTTTAATCGAGTCAACTTGCCAACTACAATCAATTATTACGAATGGACCTCTGTTTAGAAAGTTGGTGACAGTGAGATTTGGCTCAAGATACTCGTATCCAAGGTAGGTTTTGCAGAAACGCGCGTACATCTCGTATAGAATAGCCCATCTGTTTTTGGCAAAATCAAGATTTATTTCGATGTAGGGATAAGATTCAGAATTCAAACAGAGTTTCGCGTTGGTCAAATTGCAATGATCAAATCGGCTCGTGTCCTTAGACATGTTATTTTTTCGACCGGTTTGCAGAGCGAAAATGACGTATCGCGGCTTCTCGAGCTGAGTAGCAGTCTTAATAACCCACGAATGCTTAGTTGTGCATTGCAATAGCGGAAATTCGTAAAGATTCCATGAGCGAAAAGCCATGCTGAGATATCGTCCGCTCTTGAAAGTGCGCAGCATCGAAAGTTTATTTATGTCACTCAAGAGCACGTGCGGCATTTGCCACTGAATTTTAAACAACTCAAGAACGAGCTCCAACGCCGAAATGCCCTTTAGGCAATTGTTATCGTTGCGCGCTCGTATGAAGATTAACTCGTGACGAGCATTAATCACTATGCGTCTATAATTTTCGCAGAATCCCAATAGCACGTAGAGCGGGACACAAAAATTAAAATAATTGTTGGCGGTAGTCATCTATGTTTCCCAGCCAGCATTTCGCAGAAACACGCTTTTGTCGGATGACAGAGTTACATAGTTTTTGAGCATGCTGGTTATGTCCACGTTTCTATTACAATTTTTACGCCGTTCAACTTGTATCTTATCTCGTCAAACATAAACGCAACACAATTATTTCCTAATACCACGTGCCGCCAAGAAGCATCCATTTGGAGACAGTACAATTAGACACAAACCCCTCACAGTGCTTGAACAAAAAAAAATTCACCAGCCGCTATGATTGGCTGTGTCCAAATGGATGCTTCTCGTCGTCGCCGGCCCCCTCAGGTCTTTTCTTTTTAGTAATTTTTCCCTCGACGTATATGAAGTTCTTGTACGGCAATACAAATCTTGTTGTTGTATGGGTATTCTTATCTCTGTGCTTCTTATCGCTGTGCCCGTACGTTATGTTTGCATATGGCGAATAAGCGTGGGTTTCAATCTTGACGATTCGATCGTCAAAGATCGGCTTGTCTCCGACGTTTAGAATATCAGTCATTTTTTTTAAGATTTTTGTACCGCAAATCCCAGTAAATGTAAAAATTTTGATTGCTGAGCTTCTTCTTTTCAGTTGAACGAGTCGGATTATCAATTGATGATGTCACCGTCCTTGTAAAGAATGCGTTATCTTTCCGTACACGCTCGGCTCCACTCAACACAAGCATCTCATGTGTCGCGTTATCGTTTTCGAACGTGCAACCTAACTGTAATCTCTTCTCCTCAAAAGTCCAACAATCGTCTGTTTTGATCGACAACTCATATGGTGAGAGTCGTAATGCTCCATACGATTACTGGAAGGTAAATGATCTAATTTGACTTTTGTACTAAGCTTATATCTTGAAGGCACGCTCGGCGAAAATTCATGAATCGTATGCACACGCGCACCGTTGATGTATGCACCCGCAGTTACACTGCATTCGATACGAACTATATTTACGTTAATTATGTTAATTAATTTGTCCAATTCATACCATCTACGCGGCTACAGTATGCGCTTCGAGAATTCCAGCAGCGATTTAATGCTGTTTGGTTTGTTAAAGTTTATTTTGTAGGCGCATCTAATCTTGCACTTCATTGTGTTATAATTTGCACGAATCATTATCGGGAGCTCTCCTTCCTCGCTGTCATCACGCCGATATCGCCGCGGACAACTAGCATGTCACCGCGTTGCGACGTTTCTGCAAAATTGTGCGTTTCAAAAATTCGTTTATGACCGGCAGCTTGTACGATCCTTCGGGTATCGTAATCTCCACATCGTCTTTGTCAAATAGAATTTATTGTTCGAGGCGTTCACATTCGGTGTTATAAGTTTCAAAGAGCATTAGACCGAATTCGTATCGGTTAAATCTATTGCCGGAGAGTAATTTGCAGCGATAACGCTGCTCTTTCCGCTCAGCGTTAGCGTAAACTACATGATGGGAAAAAACGTTGGACAAATACTGAGACTTTGCGGTACCTCGTCGGTCTTTTAAAGGTCGGCAGTTTGTAAAAATCGTAAGCATATTTGTCCGCAGAAATTTTGATTGTACGTCTGATAGGATGTTCGATTGTAACATTGCACCAGATCTCGAGGCGGTTGAAGATTACCAAAGCTATCGAAATAAATTACGCCGTTGCTCCTTTTTACGTATGCGACTCAGTGCGTCCCAGAGCTCGTGGTATCGTCTAGATTGACGATAACGCTTTCGTTTTTTTTTGTACGCCACTGGTCGGTAAAGCATTACGCATGTATACGCCCCTAAAATATGGTATGCGCATACGTTTCGCCAGATAGTTCAATTGCACATTGGTGGTCACTCCCTCGGGCATTTTTATCGTTTTTTTTTCTTTGCTGATACTTCTTGTCCACATTTATATGGTCCAAGATACCATCCTCGTCCGCCCTTATACGGAGCAAGATAAAACCCGCGACCTTGTTCCATAGCGCGATTGTGACGTTGCAGCTTCTCGAACTGACGTTACGCGGCTTTGCCGGCGTTTACCGCTTTTGCTACACCTGCCGCTCCACCGATCAAAGATCCGAGAACGCTTAACATTGGCAGGATCGGTAACACGCCGCCTCGTTTCGTTGACGGAAGTATTCGTTTTTTTTTATTGTTTTCTTCTTTTT
Organism: Solenopsis invicta; assembly: GCF_016802725.1. Taxonomy (NCBI): domain Eukaryota; kingdom Metazoa; phylum Arthropoda; class Insecta; order Hymenoptera; family Formicidae; genus Solenopsis; species Solenopsis invicta. The sequence continues at coordinate 406,112 of NW_024105284.1, forward strand.
CGTCTTTGTTTTTAAAACCCATGCCGATTTCGGTCTTGGCTTTCATTGCTGCCCAAACGGCTACTGCGGCGGCTTTCTCATCAACAGTCGAATCTTTTGCAATAACGCGTCCCAGCGCTTTATCGGCGAACACCTTGTCCGCCGCGTGTCTGTCAACAAGTTTGTTGCTTTCAGAATACGCAATATCGTGTTTGCAACACGCCGCGTCAAATGGATTTACGCCTCTGTCGTCTCTGGCTAATCATTTCTTCAGGCAAGTTCTCGGACCACAAAACTGATAGCCGGGGATATGTAACTTGAAAGGAAGTGCGTTTATCGCTTAATTCAGCAGACCTCCGACGCAGCCTTCGCTCGACGCTGACATTCGCCGCAATCCTTTATCTTCGTTGCCGGACCGTCGACATGCATCCGCTGCCAGAGTTGATTGTAATGCTTCTCACAGCGACGATACGTTTGAATCTTCGGGTCCGCCTGCATATGTTTTGGAAGCCGTTCCCAAACGTGGTCGATGTAGTTACCGTATAAGCGTAAAAGTACGGTTTTTGGTATATATTCCAACTGCTCCCAGATAACAAAATGCGCGCATAGTGAGTTCACGGAGCGCGCATGCCGTGCGGATTATCGGCACGGTGTGAGCTCACCGCATCCGACAGATGCGTCATCATATGAGACTCATATTGGTCGCACGTTTGCGGTACTCATGGGTGCGAGCGATATGAGCCTCAAATGCGTTCTCCAAATGAGACTCATATTGCTCGCATGCATGCATACGGCACTCAAAAATTCTAATCATTGCCCATTTTTTTCACGTACTTTTAATGCATTATATATCAATATTTTTATGCATTTTTTTCTGATTTACAATTAAAAATTAACATTATTATATACAATCTTTAATAAATTAGCATTAAAAATATTAAAAGCATAAAAAGTACTTCAAAAAAATGCGCAGTGATTGGAAGTTCATATAATATTTTGTAAATTTGTTAATATATGGGAGGGTCTTGTTTTATCACATTGCAATTGACCACTGCATCCATTCACAGCAAACGGTATCTAGAATTTTTTTACTGTTTAAGCACTGCAGTGAATGGTGGTCAATCGCAACATGGTTAAAAGAAAAATTAACATGTACACAATTAATATTTTGATATTATTTTCAAGAGAATTTTACTTTAATGAAATTCTAATTCAAAATTTAGTTACAAAGATATTTGAAGTTAAAAATACATACATTTTTGTAGAATTAAGCCTATAATAATTAGAGATTGTATATTCTAAAATTTTAATTTAAATGTAAGTAAATGATAGTTTTTTCAATTAGCAATATCTGCAAATATCTAACATATTTTATATATGTTCATAAAACGAACCGTCCATACACCTCTTCGAGGGAACTTATAAAATAAAATATGCGAGGTCTATCAACAATAAAATATGAAATGCTTGCTCTCGTATTGTTTCCAATGTTTGGCAATATTATCCCACAATTTCCTAGAAACAAAGAAAAGAATAATATATAAAAATGAAAACATTTACAATATGAAAACCGAGTTTGATAATTTTACAAATATTCTACAAATATTATTTTGTTATAGTCAACGTTGCAAATACACTGTACTACGAAATTAAAATTTACCTTCATACTTGAATCATATAAATAATAAGTCAATATAAAATAAAAAAAGAATTAACAAATTGAAATTGTTTTATCGGTTTTATTACAATTGCTCTTGTAATATTGTAGAAAATATAAATAATTTTAATTATTTACTTTTATACTCTACGATCTTGGTAGTAGTTGTTGAACCAGAAGTTCTAATTTACCACTGTTTGGCAATATTATTCCACAATTTCCTAGAAACAAAAAAAAGAATAATATATAAAAATTAAAATTCACAAGTATGAAAATCAAGTTTGATAATTCTACAAGTATTCTACATTTTATCATTTAATCGTTATAGAAAATTAATTTGCCTTTACAAAAATTTAATAAAGTTTATTAATAACAATAATAATCATAATAATAAGTAAAATTTCGTAATAATAAAAAATTAGTACTTATAAAATATTTTGAGAAGAAAGCGTTTAAAAATTATTGAAATAGAAATGCAAATTAAAAAGTTAGGTTATGTAAAATATATTATACTTATATCAAGTAATAAATATACTACACATAAAAGCAAATTTAAGACCCAGACTTTAATTAATTACCTGAGGTTTTTTTATCCACGGAGATCCGATATTATGTAAAATACTCCAGTTCAATGTAAAAATATTACATATAAAAACACGGCACTTGCAAAGTATTACACTACTACCACTGACCATGACCACTACACTCAACTGGCTCAATTGCACTGTCGATGACGAGTCATGATGACCGTTACGGCATGGAGAACCATGTACCATCGAAATGCATACGCAGAAGCTTTTTGCTGCGATTTGTTGGCTAAAGTCGCGTGACTTTATTGAAAATTTTAAATTAATGAATGCAAATAAAAATCAGAAAATATCAGAAAAAATCAAAATATCAAAATCAAAGATAACATGTTATATTTAATCATACAATGATCGTTTTCTTACTCATAAAATGCAATAAAAATATAGTTTTACTAATAGTTTTTTTTCTCATAAGTCAAATTTTCTCTTTGTATAATATTTTTGTATAATTTATTATACACAGTACATTTAATACATTCTCACATAGTCTCATATACAATATATTTAAAATTTTTTCAGATTTTATTTGCTTATAAAAAAATTGTCACTTAAAAAAAATAAAGAAAAAATTAATTTTTCTACAATTTTTTCTCTATTTTTCAGATTTTCTCCTTTTACATATTATACGTAAATTGTGTTTTTACATACACAGCATTTTTATGTCTTATACAATTTATTTTCTCATATTTTTATTTTTGCTTACAAAGAAAGATTAGATTTTTTCATCCAGTTCTGTGATTTCACGGTTCTTAAGATTTGCAAATCTTAAAAATTCCGTAAAATTACGGTAAGTTATAGATGAAAATTTAAAAAGATTATAATTTGGAAAATTAAAATGAGAAAACCAGAAAACACGGTATAAAATTGTTTTCTTATACTTATTTTTCAAACTATTTTTTAATTTTTGTCTATAATTTATCGTAATTTTATAAGATTTTAAATCTGCAAACTTTGTAATAAAATTACAATTGGATAAAAAAAATTAGTTTTTTTTACAAATGAATAAAAAAATTTGAAGATTGTGAAATAAATTTTATGAGATATTCTAAGAAAGTATAATACTAAATGCTGTGTATGATGAAATATGAAAAAATACAATATATTTGAAAGAACAAAATTTTTAAATGAGGGAGAAAAACTTATATATATTTTCTTCATTTATTTTTATAAGAAAATGATCATTCAATGAGTAAATATGGTATATTATTTAAGAAATTATAAGATATTTTTAAATAAACATAAGATATTTTTTGAAAAATTATGAAAAAATTTTTTTATCAGAGTTACGCGTGCTCCCATCACATCGTGAGGGCAGCGTGATACGTTCTTGTGTGCACGGCGGGATTATCACGTTACCCTCACGTTCCCATCACAGCGTGATTGCATTATACGAGCTTTTACGCGTACATGCATGCGCCCATCACATTGTGAGGGCACTGTGATGCACTTTTGCACGCACAACGTGATCATCACGTCGTGAGGATAACGTGAACTCACGAATTGTTATCTGGGCTCAGCGCTCAGATCAAGAATATTGCAGAGATGTGACAGCGCGAGAAACATTTTTGATACTGAGCAATTCAAGGTTTCGCACATCTATAAATTGGTGCGCGAGGCCGGGCGCGAGACGGTTGACGCAATCGCCAAGATAATTCGAGAGAGTGGGAGATGTCCGAAAAATTTGCAAACTGATATGGGCAAAGAGTTTTACAACGCCGATGTGCAGAAAAAACATGACATTAATCATTATTCTACATATTTGGTTTTAAAAGCATCTATAATCACGGAAAAAAAAGATTAGTTGCAACAGCAAGATTTTGGGTATGCCAGCTAAATTTTAGTCGTAACATATGGATACCTAAAATTTTAGCAGCATGGCCAATTTTAATTAGCTGTAAATATTGTAGGTAAGAATTACAAGAATTTAGCTACGACAGTCATTTTAACGGGTGGCTACAGTATAACGTGTTGCAACGATTGATACATAATTTTATAAGGGGGACGCGAATTTAGGTGCTTTTGATAATAATTTAGGTGCCATTATAAATCCAACCTTGAATTCAGAGCTAAGATTGGGTCCACGACACTTACTTCAGTTTGCAATATTAATTATTAGGGTTAGCTATGACAGTCATTTTAACGTGTAGCTACAGTAAAACGTTTCATCGGTTAATACATAATTTTACATGAGAGATGCAAATTTAGGTGCTTCTGATAATATTTTAGGTGCCATTGCAAATCCAACCTTGAATCCAGAGCTAAGATTGTGTCCATGACATCTACTTCAGTTTGCAATATTATTTATTAGGGTTAGGTTTCAAAACGTCCTTTCCGAGAAAAACTTTACTCAAAATACATAGAACACATAACGCATAGTATATTATATCGAGTAAAATTTTCCGGTGAGAAGATGTTTTGGAATGTAGCTTACATCTTAGGTCCTATTTTTGAGCACATAGGAATAATTTTCGCATAAACAAATAGCAGAAGAGTCAATGGAAAAATAGCATTTTATTATATTCATAGGCGAAAGTTATTCGACAGTTAAGTGTTTAAAAACAGAATCTTGTCCTATTATAATTTACAAAAATTATTTCTATGTGTTTAAAAATAGGATCTAAAAGCTAAGCTACATTCCAAAACATCCTCTCAGAGGAACATTTTACTTGATATAGTATACGATACGTGTACTATGTATTTCAAGTAAAGTTTTTCTCGGAAAGGATGTTTAAGATATATAGAAATAAATAAATCTGTAAATACATATAAAACACATTATATTTGTTCATAAAAAAGAAATATATTATATATATGTAACATAAATTTTATATATAATATGTATATATACGAGGTGTGATCAAAAAGTAAGCTGACTTTTTGAATTTCGCGCGCTCTGTACACTCTAATTTCAAAAATTTTTTTTGTGTTGGTACACTCGTCACGATCATATGTTCACAGTTTTGACTATATAGCATGTGTTGTTTTTATGTGAGAGGCATAAAGGTTAGACTCGTGTTTGCGTGCTCGGCGATTTTTTGCTGTTGAAAATAATGGAGCAGAGAGTTTGTATTAATTTTTGTGTAAAAAATGGTATTAAGTGTTCAAAAACTCTTGAAATGTTGACAGTGGCGTACGGTGAGTCAACTTTGAGCAAAAAAAAAATGTTTATAAATGGTATAAGTTATTCCAACAGGGCCGAGAAAATGGTAACGATGAACCTCGCTCTGGACGCCCCAGCACGTCAAAAACCGACGAAAATGTTCAGGAAGTGAAAGAAATTGTGTTGAAAAATCGTCGAATCACGATTAGAGAAATAGCTAATGATCTTAACATATCGTTTGGCTCATGCCAATCAATTTTAACGGATGTTTCGGGTATGACACGTGTGTCAGCGAAATTCGTTCCAAAACTGCTTAATTTTGATCAGAAGCAGCGTCGCATGAACATCGCCCAAAACATATTGAACGACGTCAATGATAATCCTGATCTGCTCAAAAGGGTTATAACTGGTGACGAAACATGGGTATATGGTTATGACGTCGAAACCAAAGCCCAATCATCCCAGTGGAAGAGCCCAGGAGAGCCAAGACGAACCGAAAAAGGCACGCCAAGTTCGTTTGAATGTGAAGGTTTTGCTCACAGTTTTCTTTGATTACCATGGCGTTGTGCATCAAGAATTCCTACCACAAGGTCGTACGGTAAACAAGGAGTATTACCTTGAGGTTATGCGGCGTTTGCGTGAATCAATAAGAAAAAAACGTCTGGAAGTGTGGAAAGAAAATTCATGGATTCTGCACCATGATAATGCACCTGCGCACACGTCGTTACTAGTGAGTACTTTTTGGCCAAAAACAATACTATCATCATGCCTCAGCCACCATACTCACCAGACTTGGCCCTCTGCGACTTTTTCCTCTTCCCAAAATTAAAAAGGCCTATGAAAGGACGAAGATTTGCGACGATTGAAGAGATTAAGGCTGCATCGCTGGAGGAGCTCAAGGCAATACCCAAAAGTGCATTTCAGAAATGTTTTGACGACTGAAAAAAGCGCTGGCACAAATGCATTGTATCAGAGGGGGATTATTTTGAAGGGGATAACATAATTTTGGATGAATAAATGAATATTTTTTTATAAAAATGAAAAGTCACCTTACTTTTTGATCACCTCGTATATAGATATATATACAGGGTGAGTCAGAAAGACCACTTGTCCTTTCTCAGGCATATTCGTAATCGAATTCAGAGACGATTTTTCCTTTGGCAAAAATTTATCTGGAGCTTAGTTTTTGAATTATAGAAAGAAATAGCGTGTGACGGGTCGGATACAAGAGGTAGGCAGGGGCGGCGCAACTCAGCGTTCCGCGCGGCGCGGCGGCGCCCCTGCCTAGCTCTTGTATCCGACCCGTCACACGCTATTTTTCTTTACAACTCAAAAGCTAAACTCCAGATAAATTTTTGCCAAAGGAAAAATCGTTTCCGTGAGGCTTGCCATTGCACTTAGATAACACAATAGTACACGGACAACACATTCACATTAAAATTTTCTCTCTCTCTCTCTCTCTCGCTTTAATTATGCTATCTTTAACTTGAAAATAATCTTCTAATAATTGTAATAAAAGAAATGACAGAACTTTTTATAGAAATAAAGAACAGAGTAATTACATGAAGCCTACAAGAATATTTGCATGTAGGATTTTAAAAAACAATCAAAATACTTTTTTTTATAAGAAACGCGACTGTACTCGACATTTAGATAATTAAGAACACATGAAGTAAAACAAAGTTAATCACGATTTAAGAGTACAAATTACTATTGCGTTGTAGAGCTACAATTTCAATCTCTAGCTTCTTGAGAGAAAAACGGATAAATAATTTTAAGTTGTATCTATCATTATTCAAAACAGGAGTGTATTATAATAAATGTATGCTCGCGAATATAAAATTTAATACAAATGGAATTACTTAAATATTATTTTCCAATTAAAAATAGCATATTTAAAATGCATGAGAAGAGAAGGAAGGAGAGGGGGAGAGAGTGAGAAAGAGAGAAAGAGAGCGGGGTAGCGCGTTCGAACAAGTTTAAGCATGTTTACTCACGAATCCATCCTGTACGGCGATCAGCTTATTGTTTCCACGATGCGACAGTTCCACTTGAATCGAAATTTGTCCTTGAAGAGAAATTTATCTCTCAGAGTTATTTCACATTTTATCACTTTTACTCTATTTGCTCACTTGATCGATTAACGACGAACAACGAACAACGAACCGATCGATCGATTTTATTTATCACTACGAATCACTACGAATTAACCGCTACTAATCATTCGACGCGTTAAAACATGTTACTCGAAGAAACACGTGTTTACGTTACGAGCACACAACACGTGTTTACTCGACGATAGCAAGCAGTCGACTGGATGTTATGATGCGGTAACAGTGGTGCCATAAGTAAAAACGCGGCAAAATTAAAATATTGAATATTACTATACGACTTACATTTTATAAATAACTAAAAATAAAAAATAAAATATTTAGAAAAAATTGGTTTCGATAAAATCAATTCTTCAATATTTTGAATAAATAATAATTATCTTGATAAAGTCATTAATCATATAATTTTCAATAAATAATGATAAACATGCATTTGCAATTTATTAGAAAAATATTGCAAATGCATGTTTATTATTAATTATTGAAAATTGTATGATTAATGACTTTATCAAGATAATTATTATTTATTCAAAATATTTAAGAATTGATTTTATCAAAATCAATTTTTTCTAAATGTTTTATTTTTTATTTTTAGTTATTTATAAAATGTAAGTCGTATAGTAATATTCAATATTTTAATTTTGCCGCGTTTTTACTTATGGCACCACTGTTACCGCATAATAACATCCAGTCGACTGCTTGCTATCGTCGAGTAAACACGTGTTGTGTGCTCGTAACGTAAACACGTGTTTCTTCGAGTAACATGTTTTAACGCGTCGAATGATTAGTAGCGGTTAATTCGTAGTGATTCGTAGTGATAAATAAAATCGATCGATCGGTTCGTTGTTCGTTGTTCGTCGTTAATCGATCAAGTGAGCAAATAGAGTAAAAGTGATAAAATGTGAAATAACTCTGAGAGATAAATTTCTCTTCAAGGACAAATTTCGATTCAAGTGGAACTGTCGCATCGTGGAAACAATAAGCTGATCGCCGTACAGGATGGATTCGTGAGTAAACATGCTTAAACTTGTTCGAACGCGCTCCCCCGCTCTCTCTCTCTCTCTCTCTCTCTCTCTCTCTCACTCTCTCCCCCTCTCCTTCCTTCTCTTCTCATGCATTTTAAATATGCTATTTTTAATTGGAAAATAATATTTAAGTAATTCCATTTGTATTAAATTTTATATTCGCGAGCATACATTTATTATAATACACTCCTGTTTTGAATAATGATAGATACAACTTAAAATTATTTATCCGTTTTTCTCTCAAGAAGCTAGAGATTGAAATTGTAGCTCTACAACGCAATAGTAATTTGTACTCTTAAATCGTGATTAACTTTGTTTTACTTCATGTGTTCTTAATTATCTAAATGTCGAGTACAGTCGCGTTTCTTATAAAAAAAAGTATTTTGATTGTTTTTTAAAATCCTACATGCAAATATTCTTGTAGGCTTCATGTAATTACTCTGTTCTTTATTTCTATAAAAAGTTCTGTCATTTCTTTTATTACAATTATTAGAAGATTATTTTCAAGTTAAAGATAGCATAATTAAAGCGAGAGAGAGAGAGAGAGAGAAAATTTTAATGTGAATGTGTTGTCCGTGTACTATTGTGTTATCTAAGTGCAATGGCAAGCCTCACGGAAACGATTTTTCCTTTGGCAAAAATTTATCTGGAGTTTAGCTTTTGAGTTGTAAAGAAAAATAGCGTGTGACGGGTCGGATACAAGAGCTAGGCAGGGGCGCCGCCGCGCCGCGCGGAACGCTGAGTTGCGCCGCCCCTGCCTACCTCTTGTATCCGACCCGTCACACGCTAACTATTTCTTTCTATAATTCAAAAACTAAGCTCCAGATAAATTTTTGCCAAAGGAAAAATCGTCTCAGAATTCGATTACGAATATGCCTGAGAAAGGACAAGTGGTCTTTCTGACTCACCCTGTATATATATATATATATATATATATATGTGTGTGTGTGTGTAAATATAACATACATGCATACATAATATCTTTACATAAGTTACTTTAATAATTAAGATAGCTTACTTTAATATAGTTTGTGACGTGACATCCCGTTTGGCTGTCCGTCACAAGGATCGTAAGATCCGGACGAGGAGCGCACGCTGCGGCTTTACGTCCTCTCGGCTCGGAGACGGACGTGTCGGCGAATGCGCTCATAATTCCGCGTCTTTGTTTCGCGTGCGTGTGTCCGTCCGTTGATTTTAGCGACGTTTTGCGGATCGGCGGCTAGCGAATATTCCTTTTTTTTGTATCGACAAAATCTCACCCGGCGAGCAGACTAGAAGAAGGAGGAGGCTGCCGCCACTGGAGACCTTCCGGGCCGTGCGCAGGATCGCAGTAGCGCACGACAGGTGATCTCTCTTCATTTAATTACGTTGTCTCTTACCGTCGCGCCTGTACGCAACAGTAAAGCCGCTGAAATTGCAGGACGCACAGAGGGAAGGTCCGGCGTGGAGATGTCGACACTCCACGCAGATCATCGCGTAGGAGACTCCGAACAAGGAGCTGCGAGGGAAAGTTCCGGACGTGGTCCCGAGCGCGGGGGCACCGGACGTCGAAGAGTCCGTAGGGATAGCCATCCGGCCTCGGGAAAACCACGGGAAGAGTCACAAGCTGCCCGAAGACACCGACCTACCTCGAATTGCGCGCCGCGGCGCGACAGCCTGATTAGAGGGTCGCGAGGACCGCGTTATAAGGCGGAACCAATAGCGCGGCGCGACGAACCCCCGTGCGTGGGGGCGAGAGATCCTGCGTGCCGCCTGCCGAATTTCCTCGCGCTATCGATCACTTCGCTGTGGATCGTCACCGGTGCGATATTAGGAGCCGAGACGACGGGAGCCGCTTTCGAGGCCAAGTCACATTCCCGCACGAGGACGAGTTCGGGCCCAGCCAGCGTCGTGGTGAGACGAACGAACTAGTGTAAAGCCACCGATTTCGCCGGCCGGATGAGTCGCGCGTGCGAGAGTCGTCTTTAGAGTTCACGTTCGCCGTACAATCCTCCGCCGGAACGGGAACACGCTAGTGCTCGCGTTCGGTCCGCGTGCTCAACCGCCGTGCGCCTCATCCGACCAAGTCGCGTCTTGATCCTTTCGGTTCCGTTTATTGAGAGCGTCGCCGACACCACAGCCAAGTCGCGTTAATTGTGATGCATTCTTGTATGTCGTCTGTAGTATGTATGCGTTTCTGTTGGGCGATGTCCGTTTTGTTCGGCGTACTTCCGAACGCTTGCTTCGTACCGAATCGCCATCATTTTGCGTGAATTGAGAGTGCGTGTGTAGAGTGACGAGAGTGCACGGTGTTTGTCTGCCGCCGCTCCGAATGGAATTGTGCCTCTCTCCGTTCGGTGAGCTAGTACCGACGACCGCGTGATATTTTCCGCTCGCGTCCGGGTCGCGAAACACCGTCGCAGAACCTTGTGAGTAGCGTGATCTATCGGAAATATATTGTTCATCTATCGGACTGAAGCGTTGTCTCTAAGTTCCCTCGCTCTCCTCTGTCTCCTCGTCCGTCGCGAACCACCCCCTCTGCCAATTCCGTGGCTGAGCTACCGGTTAAAAGAGCCCGTTATTGCCCGTGACGAAGTAGAGTATTTTCGCGTTTCCTTTTCCGGTATGAATCGAGAGATCGGTCACGTTCCGATCTAAGAGTGGCTCGCTCGTGCCTGGCGCCCAATCGTATCGACTAACTTCGCGCTTTTGATATGAGCGACTTCGCGATTACCGTGGCTGCCTAACTAGCGTCACGAGCAATTAACGCAGTTGCACCACGCTCGTGAGTGCGGTCGCAAGTTTAAACGCACTATTTCATTATCGTACAAATCAAAAAAAGAGATATGGATAATTTTTATTAATATTTTATAAAATACGGTATTAAATAGGATGATGCAAAATAACATATTGTTCACCATTGCTTGCAGTATAAGCAAATAAAGAAAAAGAGTCGTACAAATTATCATATTTTACCGACAGCCACTTTGTATTTTGTTTCGACTTTACTTCAAAACCACCAATGTTGTCATTAAGACCTACATTTAATAAAGAAGAACAAACAAAAATTGGGACATTTTGATGAATAATAATAAGTTGAATTTCTACAAAAACAGGACAAGAACTTTTGTCAATTCCATATACCAATATCATTGTAGGTTGATATTGAGTACCTTTATAATTAACCCAATTGGCAATAAAACATAGTTTAGAAATTATATCTTTAGGTAATGACAACGCAAAAAAATGAAAATAATCATGTTTAGTAATATCAAAAAATTTTCCTGATTCAATTTGAATAGTAGGAACAATGCTGTTTTGAGCCATAAGTCTATAACAAAACGAAAGCTGATGTCGAATGGCAATAGAAAGAAGAATATTTTTTCTTGACGTAACAACAGTAGTAATTTTTTTTTAAATTTTATGAAAGCCTTCAAGTCTTATCATTGATAACAACATTATTGGTTCAGATTTTATCATAACACTTGTGTAAAGAATCAAATTGTGATGTTTGGGTTTTAAACGTTGATTTGTACATTTTACATATTGATTATGATGTTCTAAAACCAATATTTTAAATGCAGATGCAGATTCCTCTGATACTGACTTACTGGACAGAAACTCTATTATTTCTTTTAATAACAAATATAATTTCCAGAATGGGTCATCAAATGATTTTACAAGGTGTCCAGTAATTATTCCGAAAAGTCTACAAAAGGTTAACATTTCTGAGGCTGTCATTTTAAGTTTGCTTTTTGTTGCAAAATCGTCAGCAATACAAGGTGGTTTATTCTGTGCATCAAGACCATAATCAAACATTTGCAAACTGTAATTGAGACCTGCCAAGTTAAAATCACCTATATTAATAAAATTATTTATTATTGGAATCATATCATAGTGAGCGATACCTTCTGCAATATTATGCATCATATCAACATAGATATTGTCTATTACGTGAAATGAAGTAACTGTGTTAAAAATACACTCTTCTTTGATTCCGGTTAAAGAAACGATTTCTAAGGCTACATCAGCACTATAAGATTCACGTGTTCTAAGAACAGATTCATCTTCCAGACAAGTAGTTTCAGAAATAGTAAGATGTAATTTGCAAAACCTACATGTATAGTTTGTCCGGAAACTTTCAGCAAACCCACACATGGCGTGAAGACCCAAATTGTCACCAAATAATAAACCTAGTACAAAGTATATTTTATAAATATTACCATTTACATTAATTGTTATTCCAACGTGTTCTAAAAAATTCAGCTCTTCAATTAGAGGTGCAAATGTTTTTCTGTTTCCAAATTCTTTACGATCTTGAGACTTAAACAAAAGAACCAAGAAGAAATTCTCCAAACGAGATATACATTCAGGCGGCAAACATGGTATACAGGGTGATTCAGAATAACCCGTTGTCTTTCAAGAGACGTATTCCTAGTCGAATTCTAAGACGATTTTTCCTTTGCCAAAAATTTGTCTGGCGCTTAGATTTTGAAATATCAACTGATTAAGTTAGTGTATCACGGGACGAATACAGATGGTACAGGGGCGGCACACTCACCGTTACGCGCGGGTGTGTCGTGAGGTGCCTGCTGCGCTCAACTGATACAACACACAAGTCTTTCTCCCCTCTCACTCTTCTCTCTCTCTCTCTCTCTCTCTCTCTCTCTGTCACATTACAATGCTAGCTTTAACTTAAAAATGCAATTAATTTTCTTCTTAATTTTAATGATTTTAATAAGAAAAGTGCCAGAAAATTCTTTGTACAGTCGAAGAATTGAACAAAGAATTGCACGAAATCTACAAAAGTATTTACATCTCGAGTTTTTAGAAACAGTAGTACTTTTTTTTGTCACAGAGAGAGAGGGGGGGAAGAGAGAGAGAAAGAGAGCGAGCGCGCACGCGAGCACGCGTGCTTGCATGAACAAGTTTGGACATGCATTTACTTACGTATTATTCTGTACAGCAATCAATTAGTTGTCTCCACGATGAGACAGACCAAAGTTTCCTTGATTCTCTCGTAAATTATCACTTTAGTATCATAATACACGATTCATTCACTTGATAAAACTTGAGTAACTAATTAACGATCACTTCGAGTAACGATCACTGCAAATAATTATTAGTCATTCGGCGTGCGAAAATATGTAGCTCGATAAAACTCGTGTTTACGCGCGACAAACAGACAACACGTGTTTACTCGACAACAGGAAAGAGCCGACTGATTTTATGGGTTACATTATGATCGAATATGAATGCGTGATTTGTCAAACAGAAGTTAAAACGCGGCAATTTAAAAGTAAAGTAGTAATTAATATTGTTTTTAATAATAAAATTTATTGAAAAATATTTTTCTATTTATTTTATTAAAATTATTGTTTTATATCAAGAGATTTTACACTAAGAAAAAGTTATTGAATTTTAATAAATATTTATTTGAATACTTGCAATGACATAATTTATTATGTCAAACAAATGTAATTAAATATTTTTTTAATACAAGAATCACTAATGTAATTTAACTATCATTTTTTTACTGAATAAATACATGTATTTATTTACATTTAATAAATTGTGTCATTGCAAGTATTCAAATAAATTTTTTTCTCAGTGTAATAATTTGTTAAAACTAAAAGATTGTTCCTCGAAATAAATTATTTGGTTGCCCTGAAAAGGGCAGATTAATTCTCTTTGAAGAATTTTCTTCATAAAAAGTGCTCAAAGTGACCACCGTCCATCGTGATGCAGGCTTTCCCCCCCCCCCCATCTCTCTCTCTCTCTCTCTCTCTTTCTGTGACAAAAAAGTACTACTGTTTCTAAAAACTCGAGATGTAAATACTTTTGTAGATTTCGTGCAATTCTTTGTTCGATTTTTTGACTGTACAAAGAATTTCCTGGCACTTCTCTTATTAAAATTATTAAAATTAAGAAGAAAATTAATTACATTTTTAAGTTAAAGCTAGCATTGTGATGTAACAAAGAGAGAGAGAGAGAGAGAGAGAGTGAGTGAGAGGGGAGAAAGACTTGTGTGTTGTATGTATCAGCTGAGCGCAGCAGGCACCTCACGACACACCCGCACGTAACGGTGAGTGCGCCGCCTCTGCGTACCATCTGTATTTGACCCGTGATACGCTAACTTAATCGGCTGATATTTCAAATTTTGAGCGTTTGACAAATTTTTGGCAAAGGAAAAATCGTCTTAGAATTTGACCAGGAATACGTCCCTTGAAAGACAACGGGTTATTCTGAATCACCCTGTATAGCAATAAACTCCTCCAAGAGAAGCACTATGTGATCCTAATGGATTGTTCACTTCCCAATCATCGTAATACACAAATAGTGGTAAAACTATATCATTATTTTTAAAGCTTTCTCTTTTACTATGCCAAAGTTTAGATTGGATAAAGTTTTTTACACTATCTGATTTTTTAAGTGAATTAATATAAGAAATTGTTGCAGTAAAAGCGTCAGTTGAAAAAATTTTTGTAATACTTGTCTCAAAGGTATGAAATAGCCACAAACATCTTTAATTTTTTCAGTAGTGGAAGTTCCAATTCTTTTGCGGATTCTTTTTTTATGTATGTAATATTTAACAGGAGCTATATAATTGCCACAAGCCTTAAAATATTTCATTTGTTGATATTCACTTCTAAGATGATCAAATTCATTTTTAAAACAATGAAACATTGATATAATATTTTCCATTGTTTCATTATTACAATTTAGAGCAGTAAAATGTGAAACAATTTTTTCTTTTATGATAGAAATGTGACCACTTATGAGAAATGTACAACTGTCCTGAATAATAGATTGAATGTATTTTCGCGGAATTGAAGATGTATAATACAATTTTGCAACAAAAGCATCACAACTTTTTCTTACGAGAGATTTAAATTCGATAGGAGTTATTGACGAAGATTTATTGTTACTTAATTCTATTGAGATTACATCATTGTTATTTATATTAACATTGCTAATAAGACAGGATTCTTTTTTTCTTTCAATTTGTGTATCAGTAGGTTCAATTAATACCTTAGATACATGTTGTTCTGAAGCAGGCCAAGCAGGAAAATTATGATTAGATCCAATTAAATGGCTTCGTAAAGAATTCCATGAAGACCATTTACGATTGCATCCATCTTCACCACATTCAAAAATTGTTAATGAATTAATATGTTTAATGTTAAAATGTACTAAAAACCCATTAACAGACGAAGTGGTCTATTTGCATAAAAAACATACAGGCATGATACAATCTGAATAATTTTAACGTTTTAAAATTTTAAAGTAATTTATATTCTTGAATTCTTGCTAAAGGCACTAGTAAGCTGGGAATTCTTTCGCTTGTCCCACGTAGTTTCAAAGTCGTACACAGCTCTTTGCAAAAACATAAATACTTGGCCTACTTCAAAAGGGTATTGGATATTTAGAGTATTGCAAGACTTTACAATGAAATCTATGGCTTTTAATGGTGTCTCTACTTCGTACCTGTAGTTATTGATAACAACAAAACATTGACTAATGTCGTCAAAACTAGGGCCAACTATTATTGCAATAGGTTGCGAGGTTAAACCAAATGAATGTAATTTGATCGTTTGCTCATGTAATCTTGTTTCAAGATCAGCAATCGTCTGCAAAAAAAGATAATTTTATGAGATAAATATGATTTAAATAGTTAAATTTTAATAGTTTATTTATTCTATACGCTACACACACACACACACACACACACACACACACACACACGCACGCACACACGCACACACGCACACGCGCACACACGCACACACGCACACACGCACACTCGCACACTCGCACACACGCGCACACATGTATATAATAAAATAGATTATTTTTATTGTATTCGTACTTTTACATGTAGAAGAAACCCTTCTTCACATTCTTCTCTAGAAGGTCTCCAATTCCTCGGCTAGCCTTTTTTAACTGTTATTACAGGAAATAGATGACATATCAAGGATAATGTTGCAATTGTAGAACCATCTGTTCAGACGAAAATAATTATAAAAGATACTGTGGTTATAATAAAGTTATTTTCAGTAATTACAATATTATGGCAAAAAAGAATATCTTTTATACCTGGCTTAAAAACATTATTCAAACGATTTTTGGCTTTAGATTGTACTTTATCGATTATAAAGGCAGATAATTTTGGCCATGCAAGATAAAGTTTTAAATTGCAACCTGGATACAACGTTTCAAAGTCAGCTTCCAACTGAAAGTAAAGAATATAAAAAAACAAATCACACATTTATTTTCTAATTAAGTTTTTAATTTTCTTACAAATGTTAAATATTAATTAATAATTTTTTTCCATGTTATATAATACACATAAAATGAAAGAAATTGGAAAACTTATATTAATAATTGCAAATTAAAATTTTTGCTGTTTAATATATGTAGAAAAATATTTTAATAAGCTTACCAATGTATAATCTAGAGAATCAGATAGAGCTGGAAATTTAGCCATATATTCATGGCAAGGTTCTTTATCAGATAAAAGTTTTTTAATTCTTTTCTTAGCAGTCAAAGACCAATATTCTTGAACTTTTTGCCCGGTTTTGAATTATTTTGTAACCATAATAGATATTCTTCATAAGGCAAAATATTTTCATTGTTATCGTTACTTAATTCGCCTATAAAAAATAAACAAAAATTAAATTTTAAATAAATATTATTTTGTATTTAGAAACTTGTATTGCCACCTATTATAATGATTATTAAATATCAGACTTTTAATGATATATAAAGAAACTTGAACAGAACTTACTATCAGTCTCATCTTGAACCACATCTTTCAAATTGAGCAAGCCTACTTTAATAAGTTTTCTTCGTATTGAATAGTATTTTGTAAGAATTTTGCCTCTACCCTGTGATTCACCTTTTTTGTGTTTTATGTACCATACACTCTACAACCAAAAATGCTGATAATGAAATTATGTTATACAACAAAATGTACTAATTATTTTTTAATAGAATTATGATTATATAATTTATAAAATAGATAAAATTTTTATTGGCAGTGTATTATGTACATAATTTACTCATAGTCAATAGTTTCTATAAATTTGATTTGAATAGTGTAAGATTATTTAATAGCTTATAATATTATTTACAAAGTTAAATTTACCTTTTCTTCAGTTGGAAATAACTTTTTGACGTGATCACTTAGAAAAGCTGCTCTGTTACTTGTGATATTATTATTTATATTACAGCTTAATTCATTGCTCACAATTATTTTTGCAAGCTTATTTCGTGAATCATTATTTAACTTGCCCTCATTTTTATATGAACGCAGCAACAATAAACCATCATCGGATTTTTTCAATAATGCTTCAAGATCCTGCATAGTAATAAGAAATAAATTTATATAGTAAATTTGTATAAGAGTGAAACCTAGATGCCGAGTGAAACTTATTTTAAGTGGGTAATGTAGAAAATAAATCACATAACTTACATATCTGTCACTATTATTTGCATGATTCGAATCATGTTCAATTAGTTCACTCGACAATACATCTAAAAAGAGAATAATTGATTAGAAGATAAATAACAGGAATGTAAAAAAATAAAAATTTTAATTATAAAATAATATAAACATAGTCAATTTATATTATATTAAAAAAGTGTTAACAATACTCAATAAATTCTCACCACTATATTCTGAACCTGTGTCAGGTCCAGATATTGTAATTAAGCAATTATCCTGAATATTATTTACATCAATTAAATGTTGTTGATCAACAGCTACAACATTTGTATATTGCTGCGCAGTAGTAATGATTGTATTTTGAGGTTTCTGATCTGTTGGAACTACTGCATTTTGAGATTCGTGCTCTGTTAAAATTATAGTTTCTTGTTGTGTTACAACTTTTTTATTTAGATGTTCTGTATCTGATTTTAGTTTTTTATTAGGATTAGTGTCAATAACATGTACTTGCTCTTCTGTTTATAACTGCAGAATGTAGAATATAAAATATTATTTCAAAATAATTAAAAATCACAAAATTTAATATTAACAAGAGGACAATTATACTTGTTTTTAAAGACAAGATGCTTCATTTAATACCTAATATAATCATATAAAAAGAAATGAATACCTCGCAAACATAATTCTTCAAATTTTTCTGAAATTTTCGTTGAGGTCCTATTTGTGGAATTAATAATTTTAAATCTTCCTCTGTTAAAATGTCCAGTTGCTCTATTTCAATATATTGAGCTGTAAATAGCAACTACTGTATAACAGTTTCATAATAAACCTTATAAACAAGATAAATTGTAAATTTAATTAACATATAATAAACAATATATATAATACAAATAAATTTGAGCAAAATAGCAACGCCACAAAAAAACATACACAAATCTTGTGTTTAAATATTGATACCTGGCAGTTATTGTCAAATTTCTCTAATTATAGACGTATATTAATAACGTACCTACGAAATTTGCAATTATTTCTGCATTCAATCCCCATTCAGTTAATAAACTGTTTATATTATTATCCGACATGTTATTCCTAAATATAATGTTAATAAATACATAAATATATTCTTTCTTACCTAATGAACATATACTCGTATATACACACACTCACTTGGTAACAGAATGGCACAGTCATTTACTTTTTTGCATTCCACTTTGTGCGACAGCAACTTTCCTTCTAAGTGGAAATAATGTAGACATCTGTAATATAAAGATTTTTTTTTAAATTACAAGTTTTAAATGCGTGACATTTGTACATATATTATTACACTTACCGATCGCAGATAAATTTCCTGTGTTCTTTTTTGCTCAGTTGTGAACTGACCAGTTGCGACAGGTTCTTAATCCACACAAAATGACCGCTGACGTCGTGTTTATCTTTCACGTAAAAAAGGTTGTGTTTTTCTTTCTTATCATCAGTCAGTCGTATCGGTACAAAGTAAAGTCTTTTTTCTTTTTTGTCAAATTCGGTACTGTATACGTTGACCGACACATCGTTCAAATTTTCCAATGTCTTTTACTTTCATTGGAAATTGTATGTCATCAAACTTTAAAACAGTCAAATAACGCGGGTACAATGACTCCTAGTCGATATGATTTTCGGTGGAGTGCAAGGCGGCTCCCACCGACTACGCAAAGCACGCATTGTCTTTCAAATGCACATTAATTACCGCACGTTTGTCCTTTACTTCCTGCGGCAATTCGATGCAACATCCCGCGTGCATGGAATTAACCTTATTTATATTAACCGTCACGTTCTGTATTCTTGACAGTGCCCAACTATCACGTTTCTGAAACTCATCGAGCATCACTAATATCGCTTTAATAACTTGTACCATTCACGTAAATTTGACGCTCTGTACAGTTCATAATTCTTTGTCGTGGTACTTTTATTGTCGCAGTCACCATGAATGTTTACAAATTCACCGTTAAATACAGTGTTCACTTTCACCCTTACGTGTTTCGCGATAGCGTCTCGCACATGTTCGATCACTAGCATCCTCCAAGAAATGCCGCAGCTCAATATAATCTGCGTTAATGATAGCTTTGATTCTAATATGTTTCTCAAACGCGGCGTCAATCTCGCATCGCACAAGCGATTCTTTGCCTCCAGCGCTAGTGCTCGCGTACTCGCCATCAACGTGCACAAAACGTCTTTCTAACTGTGCTTTTGCACCCGCAAGTCGCACGATTCTTGCTACCATAGATTATCTAGAGCCAACGGTGAGTCGAAGACGTTTTGCAACACAATATTCTTCGAGCTGCGTGAGACACTCGTCGCATCGTTGCAACCAAGCAAAACATTCCGCTAAATTTGTGACCTGCAAGCATTGCTCAGGCAGTTCGCGTTCCACTCGCTCAATATTTTCCATTTTTTCAATTTTTTCAAAAATGTCTCACAATTTTCTCATGTTGACATGTTAAGGAAGTATAGTATCATAACAAAGTTTTACTGGTGAAGTTTCACTATGTTCGTCAGAAAGCTTACCACGAATCATGTGATTACATGTAAAAAGATGTGTGATCGTCTCGTTATCACAATTACCATTATAATTTGATATATCAATAAATGTACGATAATGGTATCTGCCATGTAAAGAACAATGAAACAATCTATTTTTATGTTGACGTGTTAAGGCATTGTATTTGTATATGTTGACGTGTTAGCACAGTATTTGCTTGTATCAGAGGCAAGTGCGTTATCAAATCCAAGTTCTCGACCACGAATAAGATGCACTAACAAACAAGAATGATTAGTGGTTTCCATGCTTTTTTTTCACTGATTGTGAGCGTATTAAAAACTTTTAAGATTCGTTTTTCAAAAATAATTTTTTCAATGTAAGCACACTCTGCACATGTTAGCTGAAATATGGGCTGGCGGCATTTGGAGCAGATACGTCTGTCAAGTCGTTCAAGGAATGGTCATTCTGTTTCGTGGATTTTCGTGGATTTGAACAGCGTCCATTGAATTTGATGTCAGAAAATTCTATCATGCATGATGCGCAAACAGCAAGTAGTAGGCGCCACCCGTCGAGTAGTAAAATTGTATCATGCAATGTTTCGTGCGATTCAAAGCGCGTAGTTCAGCAATTGATACAACACGAATCTCAGGGTACTCACTTAGATCACTGTCACATCCGCTATCCCCAAGCAACTCTTCGTCAGACGATATTTCTTCAAGAACTTCATCCACGATACAATTGGCCATTTTTCTTATTGTGTGGACACACAGATTGGGCACATGTTGCATAGAATATAGGTACATAAATGTTGGTCTTCGGCAATAGTCGCAATATTTGCTGTGAAGAACAATGAATGTATCAGTTTCGTGATGTCGAACGGTGCGCACTACTCCCAAGTTCACGGGTCCAACATCAAACATGCATGAGACACGTATTATTTGAGATCGATCTTCAAACGTATAAAATTGGATCATACAACACCTTGTATTTATATTTAATGCATTATATTGTGCATTTGATAAGATTCTTTCCACAAGATTCTCAGTGTGCTCACTTTGAACAGAGTCACATCCACTATTGTCAGATAATACGGCCTCTTCGTCTTTGTCTTTGTCCACTAAATTCTGAATATTTCTATCTAAATCTTCGAACTTAATCTCCATACTATTGTCCGAGTCTATGTCTTCGATACGGTCGGTCATTTCTTTTTACGGCTGCATATTGCGATCGATTCGGTATGCTTCTGAGACACCTACTGAAGTTCAAATGCTAATTATCCTATATACAGGGTGATTCAAAATAACCTATTGGTCCCGAAGCTGGCATATTCGTAATCGAATTCTGAGACGATTTTTCCTTTTGCAAAAATTTGTCCGGAGCTTAGTTTTCAAGTTACAATAAGAATTAGTTAGCGTATAACGGGTCGGATACAAGTGGTAGACAGGGGCGGCGCGACTTACTGTTACACGCGGGTGTTTCAGTGGGGCACCTCCTGCGCTCAAATAACTGACAAAAGTACATGGACAGCACATTTCTATTTAAACTCTCTCTCTCTCTCTCTCTCTCTCTCTCTCTCTCTCTCTCTTTCTCTCTCTGTCACTTTAATTATGCTGCATTTAACTTGTCAAATTTTGATCTGTCATCCGGCCGTCAAACATCGGGATGATTGTGAAATCTTCAAGTTTACATTATTATAATAAATGTACATACGCCCGCGAATAATAAAATTTAATGCAAATTAGATTACTTAAATGTCCACTTGCAAGTTAAAAGTAGCACGTTTAAAGAAGAGAAGAAAGGGGAGGGAGAGAGAGAGAGAGAGAGAGAGAGAGAGAGCAGGGGGGTTTGAACAAGTTTAAGCACGTTTATTCACGCACCATCCCATACGGCGATCAGCTTATTGTCCTATTTAAACTTCCTCTCTTTCTCTCTCTCTCTTTTTCTCTCTCTTTCTCTCTCACTTTAATTATGCTACATTTAATTTGTCAAATATCGATCTCTGTCATCCGGCCGTCAAATATCGGGATAATCGTAAAATCTTCAGGTTTACATTATTATAATGAATGTACATACGCCCGCGAATAATAAAATTTAATGCAAATTAGATTACTTAAATGTGCACTTGCAAGTTAAAAGTAGCATTTTTAAAACGCACAAGAAGGAAAGAAAGGGGCGAGAGAGAGAGAGAGAGAGAGCGAGAGCGACGGGGGGCGGAGGGGGCTTCAAACAAGTTTAAGCACGTTTACTCACGCACACGGCGATCAGCTTATTGTTTCTACGATGCGACAGTTCAATTTAAATTTGTCCTTTATCCAGACTATCCCTCGAAGTTGTTTTACCACATTTCACCACATTTATACTATTTACTTGGCACTTGATCGATGAACGCGGAACGTACCGATCGATCGACTTTATTAATTTCTATTAATCACTACTCTAATCACTACAATCATTCGATGCGTTAAAATTACTCGAAGAAACACGTGTCTACGTTACGATCACACAACACGTGTTCGCTCGACGATATCAAGCAGTCGACTGGATGTTATTGGTTATGTCGTCGAGCGATTGGTTAAAGCCATAAGTCAAAACGCGGCAATTTAAAATGAAAATATTGGTTAATACGATTTACATCAATACAATTTATCAGAAAAATGTTGCAAATGCATGTTTATCATTATTTGTTAAAAATTGTATGATCCATAAGTGACTCTTTATCTAGATAATTGTTATTTATTCAAAATATTCAAGAAATGATTGTATCAAAATCACTTTCTTCTAAATATTTTTTTGTTTTTTATTTTTTATTATTTGCAAAAACTGAAAATATTCCTCGAAATAAAATATTTGGTTGCCCTGAAAAGGGCAGATTATCCATTGCTGCAAGGAGATTTCAAGAATTATATTCTTGAAGTTTTCTTCATAATAAATGTTCGAAGTGGCCACCGTCCATTGTAATGCAGGCTCTCATGCGTCGTAATAAATTTATTTGCATCTTCTCCAGAATGTCATTGTCGATACTCCAAATGGCATGATGCAGCTTGTCATTTAAATCCTCGACGTCTTCGGGAAGCTTTCTGTAAATAATTTCTTTACAGTATCCCCACAGGAAAAAATCCAACGGATTGAGGTCCGGGGATCTTGCGGGCCAACGTATTGGGCCGTAACGGCCCATCCAACGGCCAGGAAATTGTGCATTTAAGTAATTTGTTACTATTCTGGCATTATGTGGTCCAGCGCCATCTTGTTGGAATATAATTTTATTCCTGTTTGCTAATGGAATTTCTTCTAAAAAGTCTGGAATATTTTCAGATAAAAACTCTATGTACGACGCGCCATTTAAAATGTCGGGCAGAATTACTGAACCCAATATGTTTGTGCCCATGATTCCTGCCCATATGTTTAATTTCCATCGTGTTTGGAAATTTCTGGCTCGAGTTACTCGAGGATTCTCGTCACTCCACATATGCATATTGTGAGAGTTAAAAATTCCTTCTCGTGTAAACAGCGATTCGTCGCTGAATATCACACGAGAAGGAAATTCAGGATCCTCATCTACTCTTCTTAAAAAATTTTCACAAAATGTTGTTCTTTGTAGATAATCCTCCTCTCGTAATTCTTGCACGCGAGTATAATGATAAGCGTGCAATTTTTCTTCTTTCAGAATTCTTTGAACTGTAGAGTAAGATAGATCGTGCAACGATCGAAGGATTGATGAAAGCATCGATCGCTGCATCCTATGTAACGGTCTTTGCGGGAGGTCGATTTCTCCCACCGCACCTCCTTCGTTGAATCAGAACGTTGCGTGATACGTCACCCGCGACACGCGACAAGCTTTCATCAATCCTTTAATCGTTAGATCCATCGTCAGAATGATACACAATAAGGCAGCATACACGAACCAAGAGTACTACGATATGCTAATGGCACTTGATGAATGCTAGGGCCAACCCTACGTTACTGCAAAAAAATATTAAGAATTATATCTAAATAGAGCAAGACATCCGACGGCGGTCATTATAATTGGAGCATCTCAACGGTTGTTCAAGACAGGAAATGTCTTACAGAAAAGAAATGTTTGCGGTAGACATTGCAACAAAAGAAATTTGCAAAGTGTAAAGAGAGTCTTTCGTGCTGTCAAACAAGAGCTTGAAACAAGTGTTCGGGTCATTGCTCGGGAACACGATCTATCCTACTCTACAGTTCAAAAAATTCTGAAAGAAGAAAAATTGCACGCTTATCTCTATACTCGCGTGCAAGAATTACGAGAGCAGGATTATCTACAAAAAACAATATTTAGCGAAAATTTTTTAAGAAGAATAGACGAGAAAGCGGAATTTCTTTCTCGTGTGATATTCAGAGACGAATCGCTGTTTACACGAGAAAAAATTTTTAACTTCACAATATGCATATGTGGAGTGACGAGAATCCTCGAGTAACTCGAACCAGAAATTTCCAAACACGATAGGAATTAAACGTATAGGCAGGAATCATGGGCACAAATATTGGGTCCAGTAATTCTGCCCGACATTTTAAATAACGCATTGTACATGGAATTTTTATCTAAAAATCTTCAAAACTTTTTAGAAGAAATTCCGTTAGCAAACGTGAATAAAATTATATTCCAGCAAGATGGCGCTGGGCCACATAATGCCAGAAGAGTAACAAATTACTTAAATGCACAAATTCCTAGCCGTTGGATGGGCCGTTACGGCTCAATACGTTGGCCAGCAAGATCGCCGAGAGAAAACGCAAATAAATTTATTACGACGCATGAGAGCCTGCATTGCAATGGACGGTGGCCGCTTCAAACATTTATTATGGAGAAAACTTCAAGGATATAATTCTTGAAATCTCCTTGCAGCAATCGATAATCTGCTGTTTTAGGGCAAGCAAATATTTTATTTTGAGGAATATTTTCAGTTTTTGCAAATAATAAAAAATAAAAAAAACTGTTTAGAAAAAATTGATTTTGATACAATCATTTCTTAAATATTTTAAATAAATAACAATTATTTTGATAAAGAGTCACTTATGGATCATACAATTTTTAACAAATAATGATAAACATGCATTTGCAACATTTTTCTAATAAATTGTATTGATGTAAATCGTACTAACCAATATTTTCATTTTAAATTGCCGCGTTTTGACTTATGTTTTTAACCAATCGTTCGACACTCTTATAATAACATAACCAATAATATCCAGTCGACTGCTTGATATCGTCGAGTGAACACGTGTTGTATGATCGTAACGTAAACACGTGTTTCTTTGTGTAATTTTAACGCATCAAATAATTGTAGTGATTAGAGTAGTGATTTATAGTAATTAATATAGTCGATTGATCGGTTTGTCATGTAGTTCCGCGTTTATCAATCAAGTGCAGAGTAAATAGTGTAAATGTGATGAAATGTGGTAAAACAACTTCGAGAGATAGATCTGGATAAAGGACAAATTTAAACTGAACTGTCGTATCGTGGAAACAATAAGCTGCCGTGTGCGTGAGTAAACGCGCTTAAAGTTGTTTGAAGCCCCCTCCTCCTCCCATCTATCATTCTCTCACTCTCTTTTTCTCTCTTCCCTTTCTTCTCTTCTTGTGCGTTTTAAAAGTGCTACTTTTAACTTGCAAGTGCACATTTAAGTAATCTAATTTGCATTCAATTTTATTATTCGCGGGCGTATGTACATTTATTATAATAATGTAAACTTGAAGATTTCACTATCATCCCGATGTTTGACGGCCGGATGACAGATCAAAATTTGACAAGTTAAATGTAGCATAATTAAAGTGACAGAGAGAGAGAGAGAGAGAGAGAGAGAGAGAGAGAGAGAGCGAGAGTTTAAATAGAAATGTGCTGTCCATGTACTTTTGTCAGTTATTTGAGCGCAGGAGGTGCCCCACTGAACACCCGCGTGTAACAGTAAGTCGCGCCGCCCCTGTCTACCACTTGTATCCGACCCGTTATACGCTAACTAATTCTTATTGTAACTTGAAAACTAAGCTCCGGACAAATTTTTGCAAAAGGAAAAATCGTCTCAGAATTCGATTACGAATATGCCAGCTTCGGGACCAATAGGTTATTTTGAATCACTCTGTATATATTTCATCTGCAACTCTTTTGTCCCTTTATCTAACTGGGCGGATGCAACGTCATTATCAACCATACATATTAAAAGATCATGTGCATTGAAATGGGTCATGTTCGCACCGATGTTTGCGACTTTTATCTAACCGGTGCATTTGTGTCATTCAGTGGTAGCCAAAATACCCGCGCCTGTCTTGAATCACCTCTCACAAAAATCAATTTCACATATCGGAGGATCATGTGCCTTGAAAACGGGAAAGGGGAATCATGTTAATAACGATGTTTGCGACTTCTTTGTCTAACCGGTGCATTCACGTCATCCAGCTGCAGCCAAGGTATTGGGGCCTGTTTTGAATCATTATCTCGCGATCCCACGTATCAAAGGGCAGCATTAAATAAAAGATGCTCGTCTTACTTTTTTAAATTGTTTCACAAAACTTAGGTGTCATATATTAAGGCAGATAACAAATTGGTTAGTTAAAATTATATAAGTGCATATCCTTTGTTCATCCGCGTATTTCGCGTTTAACGATAGCAGCGGTTAGCACATACGTATGCATGTATGTATATGTGTACGTATGCGTGTATATACAGGGTGTCTAAAAAAAGGGTCACATATTTTGATAGCAGGTAGTATTGATCAAAACAAGAAGAAAAGGTCTAATTAACATGGGTCCTAAAACTAATATCTTCAAAGATACAAGCTATTTGATTTTTTTGTTATTTGAGCTCTTTGTCATTTTCTTATTAGTCGTGTCATCTTTAGAATGTAATGAACAAAGGAGTAGGGGAGAGTGGAGTACAATGGGGATATCTTTTTTCTAGGTGCTTTAAAAAATAAAAGATAAACAAAGAGAGATAAAGAAACAATTTTTATTTTAATATAAAATGTAATCATTAATCTTTTATAAAAAAACTGAAATAAAGAAACTGAATGTATGTACATATGATAACAAAATGAAAACTCCTTTTTTTACAAAAAACAAAAAGTTTTAATGCTGACTCAGTATTAGAAGAGTTGCTCTATATGATTGCCATTCACTCTCATGCATGTTTCAGCCTTATGTCCTCCATGTCAGGCGTGCGAACTGAGCGAGTTCTGCCCTGATCAATTACTCGTGGTGTTAAAAATCCAGTTTCTGCGAGTCGCTGGAAAAGTTTGTTAAATACTTTTTGACAGGGTACCCTGCGTGTTGGATACTTTTGAACATAACGGGCACGTGCTTGACAAAGAGCTCAAATAACAAAATAGCTTGTATCTTTTGTTACGTCCTGCGGAGTAACAATTCTTTTCTTTCGAAATCGATGCAGTCAAGCAACCGAAAATTTCGAAAAGATGGTCTATCTTAACCGCGCAGATACGTTAAAGTCGAGTCAATACGGCTGGTCCACCCTTGACACGTGCCGATTTTGGCGAAAGCAAGCGTTGAAACGCGGATGATTGACCCCATCGACACGAAACACTTATCGCGCAATTAATAGGTAGCGCGCGGGCAATAATAAGAGACAGTACTCTTGCGGATTAAAATCCCATAGGAATCATAGGCAGAATCAGGTATAAAAGGAAGGAGCTCCGGAGCTCGCGAGCACTTACCGCACCTTTTTTCATTCTGCTCAATCGCTCATTTTTTCGTCATTCATTGTTCGCGATTCACTCCAGTTCGATCCGTCGCACATTCCGTGACATTATATGTCCGAGTTTGTGACGTTCGAATTCGTATTTATTGTACTTAAATTTGACGCGGCATTGTGAGAATTAGTCAACAAGTTCTTTGCAACTTCCGAACACTCTGAGTGCCAACCGTCGACCAGCCGTCCGCCGTTGTAAGCTGAATCCGCTCCGCCAAGCACCAAATCGTTCGCACCTTCACAAATTTCACCCAACAGTAAGTCTTAGCCGTCCATTATTTTTTTTTTACTCTTCATAAGACTACCTTCTCTCTCTAGTAAGATATTTATTATATTTTTCAAAACACTCATATACCCAATATTATTTCACCACCCTTCCTTTCCTCCCTCTATTACTCTCTTTTCACTTTCTGCAGGATACAATCGAGCTCTTTCGATTGGGTCCGCGACTCTCTTTATTTCCCGCAGGATACAATCGAACTCTCTCTCTCTTTCAATTGGGTCCGCGACTCTCTTTATTTCCCGCAGGATACAATCGAGCTTTTCCGATTGGGTCCGCATCTCTCCTTTCACTTTCCGCAGGATACAATCACGCTCTTTGATTGAATTCGCAACTACCTTTTATTCCCTACTGGATACAATCGAACTCTCGTTCGATTGAATTTGCAGCTTTCTTTCCTTCCATCGGAAACGAAGAATTCCGTTCCTTTTATTAATTCAAACTTTTTCCTTTTTCTTTCCTTTTTTTTCTTTCAAGAAGTTAAAATATAGATTTTATTTTCCTTTATTGGAAAGAGAGAACGTAGCCTTAATTCTCAAATTCATTCTAGTGCATAAGCGAGTCCCTGAACATAAATCTCGAAGAGGCATTAAGAACTGTCGGAATCGTCGAAATAAGAAGCTCCGGAAGCTTGGCGCATCGTTATTGCTCTACGGAAAATTACACAATCAGCGAGGAAAAAATTCTGTTTTGCCTAACGCTCTAATTAATTTAAGAACTTCCGACGAACCGACCGATTCATCTCCACCAGTCTCAAATCCGTCCCCCGAATCATTTTCTCTTTCCCCCTGTCGTTATCCCTCCCCCTCTTACTCCCCTGGATCTCATGTAGAAACAGATTTTAAACAATCACCAGGGTCACCTTCTTCTACCTTCGATCCCTTTGCAGAGCCCTTAGCATCTCCTCGGGATTCAACCTTTTCTCCTACAGATTTTCCTCCTACACCTTCCCCCGATTTTTTTCATCGTAATCTCGATTCACCTGTTCGAAGACCCCCGGAAGATCCATACTCCCCCGCGTTAGAGTTTCCTCAAGAAAACCCGCATTCCTACTCATTATTTACTCCCGAACAAATAGAGAATATAGTAAACGAAAATATCGAAGAGAATCGAAGAGTAGCCAATGAATTGGAAGAAATCTTCGACTCGCTCCAAAGCCTACCTGGATAGCTAAAAATCCCCTGATCACAATACACACTCACACACGCACATTTATATCTCGTTAAGCACAAATGTAACCAATTAGAATTTAAGTTATAATTGCATTTTCTGTTAAGATCATAAGATTTTTCTTCTTTTTATCATACATGTTCTCTACTAACAAAAATGTTATTTGCAAATTAATAATTATTATTTTAGTCATCACCTATCATTGTAATCGGTTATTTCTTTTATTATGTTAAAATAAATTGTAATCCTTAATTTTAATCATGTTGAGGGCACGTCGGGGAAACAAAACGAGTCACGGTAAAGTGAGGACAATATTTATTGTTAAAAGAAAACTTCAAGCGGACGAGTACGTAACAGGCGTAGCGAACGAACAAGAAGAGAGAGCGAGAGCGGGTCCTCTCCCTAAAAGTCGTGACACCACGCCATCTGTCGAGACATAACTGGAACACTCTAATGCGCACACGGGATATAACGCGCGAATACATAGGAACGTACAAAAATGTTTAAGTGATACTTCAACAAATCATTTTCGTTATTTCAATCACCTCTAATTCTCGCTCCGATAAAATTGCACTTGGTCCAATCCCGCGTAAAAGCGATTCAATTCGTTTACGCAAATTAAGGACTACACGAATGCAAGAGTTTGAATGAGAGTCATAGGTCGTCATTCTCGACACCTGACCTACATTCTGACTCACCTGACGCATTCGACTTGTCGCACTCGCCCGGAGACATGTGTGCGAGAGATTAGGCCTGTTCCGTTCTTCCTACCTCGCTCAAATTATTTCCCTAAGTCTCTACCTGCCAACCGACTCGAGAGACTTATTTTGAGAATTCTAGACGTAACACTTTGAATATATTAGTTTTAGGACCTGTGTTAATTAGACCTTTTCTTCTTGTTTTGATCAATACTACCTGCTATCAAAATATGTGACTCTTTTTTTAGACACTCTGTATATAAGTACTATATACGTTGTGACGTGGCAGTTTTTCCTGCCTCGCCACTTCATTCCTCCGTTTACGCAAAGCGCCAGGTTGCGCATACAACTGGGCCGGGCATTAAGCAAGAGAGCGAGATCTCCGGCAAAACTGAATCGCGCTTATTATTTTTGTTTTATTTATTTGTGGCTTATTTTCATGTCGAATCGGGCGCCTTGACAAACGTCGTCGAAGAAGCAGTAACAATGAGGGATGTCGACTGCAGCGAGGAAAAGCGAGCGACTGTCCAGGGCCGGCGCACTGGAGACTGCCGACGGAGAGAAAAAACAAGGCGAGGCATGGCGACAAATAAGCGCTACTCGGAAGAGGCTTGCAAGAGGCACCGAGGATGGACAGGCTGGAACGGACAAACGGCCAGGACAAAGGCCGTTGGATGCTGGTTGGCCATCCGTAAGGATAACGACGGAGGATCATCGCTTCAAGAGTATGCAGCAGCCGTCCGCGAAGATGGCGAGAGCGGCGAGAATGTCGAATGCCGACGGGGACCGCACGACACCGGCGGAGAACCGGCACTGCGCTGTCATGACCTCACGACTAGATAAAGGCGGCCGCTGATTGGCCGCGCAGCTACGCGCGAAGATATCGCGCACCCTGTGAGAGGGGGAGTTGCGCCCATTGATCGCGCATCGAGCGCGATTCTCCCGGCTTTTGCGTGCGCCCCGGCTAACTGCGTGCGTGCAAGGAAAACGTAAGCGAGCAATGTCAGCGAGAGATACCGGCGAGTTGGTTATCGGTGGCAGTGCCAGGTCGGACGAGTCCTACACGACGTCGGATGACGTCGGACGATGTCGAGGAAGACGTCGATCCACGAGATCAGGATAGATTCCGTGTCGTCGTCGAGATGATCTTACTGCCAGTTGTGTAAAGTCACGAGCTGCCCGTGACGATTCGCTCGTGTTCTGAGGTGGAGCCATTGGTGTTAGTGCGCGAGTGTGTCCGCCGCGTGGCGATTGAACGTACTCTTTTTGGGTAATTATCGGGCAATCCACTTTAAGCACCAGACGCTGTCGCGTCACCCAGCTGTCGGCTGCCGCGTTTTTTGTTATCGGTTCCGCCGTGGAAATTCACAGACGATTGATTTTCTGGGAAGCCGCAAAGCCCTCGCGCACGTGCGCGAGTCATGCCGCAGTCGTGATCGCACGACCGCCAGATATATCGGTGCATCGTTGGATAGCGTTACGTTTATAATGTTTTTGGATAATTTTGATTTTTGGTTGCAACGACTGCGTCGTTGGCGCGTACATTTTCTTGCGTTTGTTGTGAATGAAAGGAAGCTCATTAGCGGAAGTTTGGCTATCGTATTTTCGCCGCGCCGTTCAGAACGCGCGCGATTGTTTGTCGTGTGTCGCACGTGATCCACTTCCGAAGTATTCGCTTTTGCGTAGCCGTTGTGTAAATGACTTTAAGTCGGCTTTTGCGTCCTTACTACCTTTTTGTTTGCTTCTACTCGGCGTAACTCTTTTTATCTATCATTTCGGTGCATTCATTTTATTCTTTTTTTTGTACGACATTGCTTTTATTATACACTATAATATATGTTACTCTTGCTTGTTACATTGGCCTAACTTCGCTTGATTTCTTGCCTAACCCGTGTCTTTCCGTAGGAGAGCAGCTTTGTCCCTGTCTCCGCTACCCCGCTTCTCTACCGGTTAGAGGAGCTAGCTGGCCGCGTGCGAGCGACGATTTCGTCGCGTTTTTGCCTGATAATCTATCGCGGGGTATGACTTAGTGTCTAGCGTTAGAGGTCGGATTCGGTGACGCAACCGGTATAATCGCGTCTGGCGCCCAACTTCGTGATTTAGCGCAAACTTAGATATCAGTGCTCTCGCGCGCGTTTTGGGTGTTATTTTTTGCCCTTGTTTGATCACGTATTTTGCCGTAGCTCTCTGACGTCAGAAAAATACGTGACAACGTATATATAAGTATACGTATATATAAGTACATCGTATATAAATATATACATATGCATGTACGTATGCAGATACATTGATTTTTTTTTAACATATTTAATTTGACGTTATTAATCGCGATTTGATCGTGTAAAATTAATAAAAAAAAAAAGAATAAACGAATATTAATTCTAATAGCAAACGTAGTTACAGCGTATGCTTAGTCCTATACTTTAACCGTAATAATATACTATAAATAAGCTCCAAAATGTAAATACACGATGCGGTGAAGAATGCTCTCACTCGGCCTTTTGTTACTCAGTCTTGATCGTGGCCTCGCTTCATTAACATCGAGAGTGATCAGTGAGTTTGAAAAAAATGAATTCAGAACTCTGCAATGGACTCGAGCTGATGTAGGATTATCTGCACAGAGTTCTTTGTCTCCTCCCCGTCCATACATTAGACAGAATTATTGTTATCGCAGAATCCGTTCTTCACGGACATCTTCCTTCTTAAGACGATGTGTATGCTGGCAATCTGTTTAACATCTTAATCTTTCTCCCTTCATTTATTATCCTGATATTTTCGGATATATCCCGACGCATCCTAGCAGAGAATGTGAAAAAATCCCAATGCATCCGGGTAGAAAATGCGGAGGAAGAGGAGGAGAAAATGGGGGAGGTGGAGGTGAAGGAGGAAGAAGTGAAGGAGATGGAAATGGAGGGGGTAGAGGTGGAGGAAATGGAGGTGGAGGTGATAGAGATGGAAGAGGAGAAGTAAGGGGAGGAAGACAATAATCCAATATGTTTTCTATCCTCCTCCCCCCGAAGACGGGGAACCCGCGGACGAGGAAGCCGCGAACGAAGACAAAGAAGCCACGGACGAGGAAGCCGCGGACGAGGAAGCCGCGGACGAGAAAGTCGCGGACGGGGAAGATAATAACAATAGTGATAGTGGTGGGTGCTGGCGGTGACGGGGGCGGTGGCAGTGGTGGTGGTGGCAAGCGGCAACAGTTAAGGGCAGCGGTGGCAAAAGACGGGTAAATTTTGTTTTTATTATTTATTATTTATTATTATTTCTCCTTTTTGCGCGGCGGCGGCGCGCGGCGGTGGCATTAAACTCGCGCGCTTCCACGAAATTCGCCGCGAATAATAATAGGTCGGTTCAAATCTGGACACCGGGGATTCTTCTCCCTTTCCCCTTTCGCCTTCTCTCCCCCAACGGTGGTTACCTTATCACGTGCATAGGTATGCCGCCGCCGAAAAAGCACCCCTGTTTTGATAAACATTGGTCAGTAAACTGCTCTTGTTTATCAAAACTGATAACGGTGCAAGCACGTGTGTGAGTCATACCCCCGCAACCTACTCCCCCGCACCTACAGTTTCCCCAGCACACCTCACCCTCTGTCGTTGCTTCTGGGTTTGAACCGGCCTATATGTCCTACTAACGGTTTATTCAAAGAAAGGCGGAGTACGCAAATGTATTTACAAGGCACGGCAAAGCCACTGACGCGCGGATGGACGAAATGAATATGATGCGCAGACAGACAAACGGATAATGCGAAAAATAATAACGGACACTCGGACGGACGGAACAGAATACGCGGGTACGGAACGGGAAACGATCGCGGCTATTTACAGGAACAAGTGATTCCGAGACATCTAGAACTAATCCCCTTGATCGCAAGGTCTACAGTTTACTATCGAACGGGAAAAGAAACGTAGCCTCAATTTTTTGGATACTTTAATTAGAGTCGAAAGCAACACCTTACATATTGACTGGTTCCATAAAGACACCTTCTCAGGTAGATATATCTTATCATACTATTCACACCACCCATTTAGTCAAAAAATAGGAACCATTTATAGCATGGTAAATCGGGCGTTGTTACTATCACATCTAATACCACAAAAAAAATCTAGAATTTTACATCAACACTCTAATTGATAACAGCTACCCAATAGAGTTGATTTTTAACAAAATTAACATAAAAATCAAAAAATTGATTAATAAGAAATTATATAAGAAAGTTCAAAACCTAATCAACGTCGGACACGCTCGTGGAAAGAAAAAGTATTTGGTCTTCCCGTACATAAAAGACGTGTCTAAAAAAATATCTACATCCCTGAATAAAGATATAATTAGGCTAGGTTTCAGATGTTTAAATAAACTAGATAAGTTTGTTAAAGCACACAAGAATAAGAACATAAAAACAAAATGTAACAACGTCATCTATAAATTAAATTGTAACAATTGTAACGCCTTGTACGTAGGACAAACAAAAAGAAAACTAAAAACAAGAATCAAAGAACATGCAAACAATATTAAACTTGAAACAGCGAAAATATCCGTTATTAGGGAACACAGAGTACAACAGAGTCATTTGTTCGATTGTGTTAAAATCCTTGATTTTGAACCAAATTATTATAAGCGTTTAATTTCTGAAATGATACACATTTTTTTCGAGACGGAAAATGAAATTGCGACGTATGGTTGCATTCTTCGTGCGGCTCGCCTAATTCGCAGGATGGCGCCACTTGCCCGAAGAGTGTGGCTACTACGTTCTCGTGGTGGCCAATTACTGGCGTATTCCGACTGGCGGGAAATGGATTTTGAATGCTTAACGTTAAGTTAGAGTTTTTCTTAATGCGCGAATTATTCTTTAAATCTGACGGTCTTTGGCTTGGTCGCTGGACCGAAATATATTCTTGGTTCTTGCTGGCTCGGTGCACCAGCTGACGCCGGAAATGTAGTTGATTGAGAGGTATCTGGGTCTTGAATTACTAAGTAGGCAGGCTTAAGCCTATCGACAGTAACATTAATGCGTTCACCGTTCATATCCAAAACAAAGACTTTATCCGAGATGCGCTCTAAAACCCTATGTGGGCCGGTGTACAGTTGATCTAAGGGGCGTCTGCTACCTTCTACTTTGAGAAAAACATGGGAACAATTACATAAGTCTTTGTGGAAAAACATTTTAGGTTTAATATGATGCGAGGTCGGTCTAGGTCGCAGTTTTTGCATAATTACGCGGAAATCCTCAACGAAAATCCGTGGATTACTCGGCATTTCCTCCGGAGGAGAAAAATTAACCTGGGACTTTAAGCGTGGTGCCATACACTAATTCCGCTACGGAGGTGCCTAAATCTTCCTTGAAGCAGGTTCTCAAACCAAGCAAAACCAATGGTAGTGTGTCGATCCATTGAGCTTCGCCATGGCACATCAATGCAGACTTGAGGGAGCGATGCCATCGCTCGATGATCCCGTTGGACTTCGGGTGATACGCAGTTGTTCGGCAGCGCTTCGAACCGACAAGTTGGACTAGAGCATCGAACAATTGTGCCTCGAATTGTGAGCCTTGATCAGTTGTGATCAGGCGTAGGGAACCGAACCTGGCTACCCAGTGAGTGAAAAGGTTCTTTGCCACCGTATCTGCAGTGCAGTCCTGCAAAGGAATGGCTTCGGGCCAACGAGTAAATTGATCGACCATTGTTAACAGATATCTGAAACCTTTAGATGGAGGCAGGGGGCCGACAATATCAATATGCACATGTTCAAAACGTGAGTCGGGCACTGGAATTTTAGTGGGCAAAACGTGGTTGTACCGATGGATTTTCAATTGCTGGCACGCTAAACATGTACGGGCCCACTTTTTAATGTTTTAACTTTTGCCATAGATGGCCACACAAATTTTTGCGAAATTTGTCGATGCGTTGCTCTGCCGTTTGGATGCGACATCTGATGCACCATGTCGAACACTTGTCTGCGCAATGATGCAGGAATGTACGGCCTGATGTCGTCTTCCGAGGTGTCACAAAAGATGGTGGATGCTGTCTCCGATAGAGTAAACTTTTTTAGTTTCAGTGACGTTGCTGCGGATTGCTTCAACTGTTGCAGTTCTTCGTCTGAAGATTGAGTTTCTGCAATTTCCTGCATGTCAAGGCTGGTTGGCATCACGATGGTGTCGACGCGAGATAAAGCATCTGCTACGATGTTCTCGGCGTCTGCGATGTGGCAAAAGTCAGTCGTAAATTCTGAGATGAAAAGCAGCTGGCGAGTTTGCCTGGGAGACATTTGATCAGATTTCCTCTTAAATGCGAACACGAGGGGCTTGTGGTCTGTTACGATGTAAAAATTTTGTCCTTCGAGCATGAAACAAAAGTGCTTGATAGCCGAGTAGATAGCCAACAGCTCTCTATCATACGCACTATACCTAGTTTGCGTGGGTGTGAGTTTCCTCGAGAAGAAACTAAGTGGCTGTAAAATTCCGTTGCTGCGCTGTTGCAATACTGCACCGATCGCTGTATCTGAGGCGTCGATTTGCAACGAGAGTGTTGCCTTGCTATCAGGGAATGCAAGTGAGGTGGCTTGACAAGGTGCTTTTTAACTTCCCGAAAAGCTTGTCTGAGCTCCGGGGTCCACACTATTTTTGCGTTATTGCAACGTTTACGTCCGGAGATTTCCTTGAGCAATGGCGCCTGCATGGTTGCAACGTCTTTGAGAAATCGGTTGTAAAAGTTGAGCATGCCCAAGAAGCGTCGAAGTCCTTTAACCGTTGCTGGTTCTTGGAAATCGGTGATGACTTGGACCTTTTCAGGAAGGGGTCTGATGCCTTCCGTGCTGATTGTGTGTCCCAGGAAGCTGACACTTTTTTGACCAAAAACACATTTATTGGGGTTGATTGTGATTCCGTACTGTTGGAGTCTGCCGAAGAGTATTCTCAGGTGCTCTTTGTGCTGTACTTCATCCTGTGAAGCGATCAAGATATCATCAATATACGTAAAGCATAAGTCAAGTCCCGCGGTTACCCAATCCATGAATCTTTGAAAGGACTGCGCCGCGTTACGCAGCCCAAAAGTCATAAACGGAAATTCAAACAGTCCAAACGGCGTAATAATTGCGGTCTTTGGAATATCCGATTTGCGGACTGGTATTTGTTGGAATGCGCACACCAAGTCTAGAGTAGAGAATATAGTCTTGTCATGCAGGAAATGCGTGCTGTCTTGCAAAAAAGGAATTGAGTAACGATCTGGCAAGGTTACCTCGTTGAGTTTGCGATAGACCCCACACGGGCGCCAGTCGCTGTTTTTCTTTTGTACTAGATGTAGGGGACTAGTCCAAGGACTTTTGGAGGGTCTACATAAGCCTTGTTGAGTCATGTATTCAAATTCTTGTTTGGCTGCCTTAAGCTTCTCCGGGCACAGTCATCTAGCTTTGGCTGACACAAGGGAACCCGTTGTCTCGATAACATGTTCCACTCCGTGCGCAGTTTCCTTATGAATGATCGACGTCTTCGTTACTTCTGGAAACTTACTTAGAATCTCTTTAAATGGACAATTTTCGGCCAACGTTGTTATGCGAGGCGTGGCTTGTTTGACCAGCTGAGCGGAGACTTTGATGAGCGTATTGCCGTCGATTAACCGCTTGTGTCGAATGTCGGGCAATAAATTAAAATGTGCCAGGAAATCCGAGCCAATGATACAGATGTCCACGTTGGCAATCACAAAAGGCCATTGAAAGGTCCAACGGAATCCCAAGTCGAGTTTGAGTAACTTCTGTCCAAACGTAGGAATAATTGTTCTATTAGCCGCATAAAGTACATGATCGCTCTGATTCGACCGGTTGCGTTTTGAGACGGGAAGAGTCGAGACGTCCGCCCTGGTGTCTATCAAAAATTTAATGCCGGTGATACGGTCTCTGACTATGATACAGCGAGTTGCCACGGCCAAACTACCTGCCGCCTGAGGCAGTTCGGCTTCTAGTTTTCCTGTGGGGCTGGTTTCCAACCGCACGGCTTCGTGCACCTGTTGGCTTTGCTGCCAAAACGTCGATGGTACCAGCAGCTATCGGATTGGCTCCCTGAACTGGATCTTGAATAACTTCCGCGACCAGAACCCTGCGGAGTTCGTGAACGGCTGCGCGAAGCACGAGTCTCTAGCTTTTCCACTCGTTCTATAAGCGCGGAAATCTGCGAACATTGCGGATCCGTTGGAAGAGTCTGCTTGGATGTTGCTGCCGTGACCACGTTAATGCCGGCGGGTAACACATCTGTTACTCTATCCGCTAGCTGCGATAATTCTTCAAGGTCGTACTTGGTAGCTGTTAAAATGGCTTGCACCTGCTGCGGTAGTCGTTGTAGCCACAAAGATTTAAGCACTTCTTTGGATACACCGGATTGTGCAAGGTCTCGCATTCGTCTAAGTAATTGCGACGGGCGGCGGTCACCCAGATCGATCTCATTTAATAGTCTACGCAGTTTCTTTTCGGCGCTGTCCGCGAAACTTTTATCTAACCTGTCCTTAAGCGCATGATATTTGTCCGCCGCGGGAGGATTAAGCACAATATCGCTAACCTCAGCTAAACAAGCTTCGTCGAGGCATTGTATCACGTAATTATACTTCGTATCGTCTACTGTTATATTCGCGGTAAGGAACTGAGCTTCCATCTGCACGAACCATAGGTCCGGCTTCGATTTTCAAAACGGCGTGGATCTAATACTGACTCGCGCGAGCGCGAGAACCTTTATTATTTGCACTGTTCTCTTGGTCGCCCGACGAGGGGTCGCCTGAGCCACTAGCCATGATTGTTCGTTACACGTACGCGTTGATTAGGTTGAAAAATTTTTTTACAGCGTAACGCGCCGTGATCACGTCGGGGTCACCAATTGTGACTACTACGTTCTCGTGGTGGCCAATCACTGGCGTATTCCGACTGGCGGGAAATGGAGAGTTATAATGAATGTTTAAGCAGCTAGGCTTTAAATAAAATAGTTTTGCTTTATTAAAATCACCAAGACAATTAAACCCACGAGTACGTGGACGTGATCGCGTGCTTACAGCTCGAGCCTCAATGGCTATGATTCGAGGTTAGCTCTCGGGAACTTATAGGCCTACTGTACAAGAGTAGTAGAGTCTACGCGAATATGGGTACAGCTATCTGAGCTAACATCACAAATGATCCCGGAGGATTGATTAGAAGAAGATTAATCTTACCAAATAAAACTTAGGAAATAATACGCTATCGCTTGCGAACGTTCGCATTAGATACGCCATGCACGGAGAGAGGGAGAGCGAAAAAGCGAGAGAGAGGGAGCGCACAAAAACGGAACAAACCAGCGCCGCCACTAGCGCTCGTAACGCCACAAGAAATCTTCTCGCGAAATCGATAAATTACTCCATATATCACCGCGGCGCTAAAGATATCCGGAAAGGGAGCACTCGCGGTTTCCGTTTTCTGCACGGATTTGGCGACGCGAGTTCATTTTCGGCTTCTTCTTCTTCTTCCAACCGTCGGAGCAACACCACGCAGCCTGGCCGTGTGCAAGCTTTCCGATAACTCGTCGACTTTCTAAAATCATGGTCGCAAAACCATACTTACGCGAGTAACAGTTTTAGTGATCTGGTCAATCGACAGTGCGAGATTGCAAGTGAAGAAGAAGCCGGAGCAAACTCTCGTGTGCTCTAAACCGGCTCGCGTCCGCCTTTGTTTGAAAGCGCCATGCGCCGATATCATCAAGTGACAACGCGACTGTGAACGCGCTCGAGTCGCTGTCGCTCTGAAGATTCTCCGGTTGACGAGAATTGAACAGTAGTGACTTTCATAAACACGCCCTCCGCGATTTCACGCGTGGTAGGAGTTTTGCATAAGATCTCCGGTGGCAAAATCTCTTGGCGCGCGCCATTGCGATCTACGGTGGCGAGATTTCTTTGGTCACGCCATTACCACGTGGTGCGGAACTGTATCGAATTTAAAGATCATACCACTCTGGTTATCATTTGTTGTAATTGTGAATATATTTTGACTGTCTGACACTCGAGAATTCGCCTAACAGTTATTTCGTCGATCTCGATCTCCTACGCCCCGTAATCGTCACAATCCTTATCGTCTCGTGCGAGACAAATACCGGCACCTCCTTCGTTCGTCTCTTTTATTCTTCATCCCTCTATTCGAAAAACGAAGTGCCGCGATTTACGATCGAGCGCGCACAACATTAATGAACAAAAAAGTGGTCTTAATCAAAAAACGGATACGGAGTTGTTAGACGACAGTTATAACACCATTTTGAATAAACTAGTCGATATGTAATAAAGAAAGAATAAGGAATATAATTGTAAACAGTGAAATATCTGACTCAGATGCGGGTTGCGCACGCTCCGCAACACCAAAAGTGTTCAGTCTCCCTTGTCACGCCAATCAATACAGATCGATTGTTATTCGTAAAGATATAAACAATCAGCATAAAACATGCCTTACAACGACTCTAACGACGAACTAAGTTTTAATTATCTACACAAAACATGTAATTTGATTGACACGGATTGTAAAAACGCTTGTAACGGCTATTGTTGAATTTTATTTTTATTATTACTACAAATATGTTTTTGGACCGATTCAAGGGGGAATGGGTATATAGATGCAAATCAGCATCAATTATTATATTAAATTAATTAATTAAATAAAAATAGTGATATTACTAATTCTTGTTCGACATGCTGTGTTATGACCGGAAAAATTTGGCGCACATTCTGGTTGAATTCGAAGAAGTATATAAAATCACACGAATAAATATAGGCACTAAGATCTAGCTGCGACCGAAGAAGGCTTTCTTACTATTATCCCAGTCAGAAATAGTTCCTTGAAACGATGTCGTTTCGATGTTGAAAATGCAAGTCAAAAATTTTTGATATTTTTATTAATTTTGATGGATTTTTGACTCTAATTTCGAGTAATTTTTTATTTTATTTGACATCAAAACAATATCGTTTAGAAAAGCTATTTTGATATTTTCCGAGGACATCCCGTCAAACACGAAAAAATAATTAATTTTTTCTTTTTTAAGAATCATTTCTGACTAGGTAAAATAATATTGGTTCGAGTTAGAATTATTGTTAAAAGTATTTTTTTTATTTTTGTGTATTTAAGATAATAACACTTTTAATTAAATTTATTTTTTCAAAAATTGCTTTATTTTTATCGCTTTATTAAAACTCGATTATTTGATTAAGATTATCTAATCGGAGTACATATGCTTTGGTTAATTTGATCAAACACAGAAGGTATTTCATGCTGCAACAATTTCTATTTCAAAATAAACATCGAAAGAAAAATATATAGTTTATAAACGTATGTAATAACTTTGGTATACAAAAAAGATAAAACTAAAAAAATCGGTTTGAGAAGAAAGAAAAACATCATTAGCTCTATTGCTAATAAAAAGTTTTCTGTGATATACTTTTTATACGAATTACAGAACATTTTTCAAAAATATTAAGTAATTAAACTTTTTCTTGAAACTTTTCATGTATGCATAAATTCTGAAATATTCTAATATTCTATAAAAAAACTGAGAAATTTTCTAGAAACTATAAAATAATACAGAAATTTTGAAAAATTCTGGAAATGACTAAAAAATATCTAAAAATGTTGAAAATTATATTTACAAATTTGAGACAAATTTATATAGTCTGATGAAAACTTTTCTTGGAATTTTTCTGATTTTCTGTATAACATATTTTTTAGAATAGTTCTCAGATTTTTTAATGTAAACTTTAGAATATTTAAAAATACACATATATATAAAAAATTTGGAAAAAAATATAGATTTCTCAATATTTCTAAAGTGTTCCAATTTATATAAAAATTCTGAAAAAAATTTCAGATAACTAATAAAATTATTGTTCAAATCGATGTCGAATGACGTCGATTTTATAAATCATTACATGCGAAAATTATTCTGCTTTTCTTTCATGTAATAAATAATAAAAACCCATACAACACAGAAAATTCCAGCAACATTGCAGCAACGTTGCAATATTGCAGATTGCAATGCAATATTACGAAGACATTGCAGAAACATAAATTAACAATATATCTGCAACATCGCGTGGCATATGCCAGTAATATTCCGGAAACATTGCAATATCATAATTTTTTAATAAAGTAGTGGCAATAAAAAACTAAAGCAGAATATTCGCGTATAATAATATATTAATTTAACTCATCCATAATTATTCATCCGCATTTAGCAAACTAACGTTGGGCAACGTTACTAAATTTTCTGCTGAATCTCTACATTTCCTAACGCTACAACCGTCCATATATCGACTGTAAGTCGACTCATCCAAGTCAGGCTTTCAAAGTTGACTGCAAATCGACTTTGCATAGACGTTTACAGACATCCTTTACATGTTGACTCTAAAACGTCTAGAAAAAGGCATGCAGTCCCGTGGTGTTGTGTGCATCATAGTATTGTTACGAAACATAAATATTTATATCAATAAATGAAATAGGTTCATATTTGAAGAAACCTCGATCTACAGTCCAATGAACAAACAATATTTTTTAATTGTTTTTTTAATAAAAATTTTTTCATATTTAATTTAATTATTGTATTATATTAATATATATTTTCTAATTGCATCTTATTTAAACAAATAACAAAAAAGTTATTCCAGATGCTATTCTACATTTGCAAAATTAGTAAAAAAAAATTATAATTTTATGATAGTAAGAAAGCCTTCTTCGGTCGTAGCTAGGTCTTAGTGCTTATATTTATTTATGTGATTTTATATACTTCTCTGAATTCAACCAGAATGTGCGCCGAATTAATTTTTGGTCATAACACAGCATGTCAAATAAGAATTAGTAATATCACTATTTATATTTAATTAATTAATTTAATATAATACTTGATGCTGATTTGCATCTACATCTTCTGGTGTTATTTTTCGCAATAAGTTTCTTACAGTTTTTTCAGGCGGGAATAGGTATATACCCTAGATGCAAATCAGCATCAAGTATTATATTAAATTAATTAATTTAATATAAATAGTGATATTACTAATTCTTATTCGACATGCTGTGTTATGACCAAAAATTAATTCGGCGCACATTCTGGTTGAATTCGGAGAAGTATATAAAATCACATAAATAAATATAAGCACTAAGACCTAAAAAGGCTTTCTTACTATCATTGTGTTGTTACACTATCGGTCCAATAACATATTTGTAATTATAATTTTATATTTGTTTATATAAATATTGTGCTTTAATTATACATATTTCATTTTTTCGATAACATATATTGACCTGAGCTACCAGTTATATACACATATCAGCATAAAGTGTTCACAGGTCATTATGAGGGATCAGTTCGGCAGCGATCACGGAGGTCAAACAACGTTCACCTGAGTCGCGACTTGGATGAGTGACCGCTTGGAAATTTCCGAAAAAATATTTCCGAGATTATTTTTGCAAAAAATGTTTTTTAAAATGTTACACAAATATTATTTTGTTCATTGGAATTACGTGATGTAATAATATTTATGTAAATATTTTGGAAAAATGGAATGTTTCAATGCAATATTTCAAAAAGCGGACATCTTAATGTTGTTGCAATCTGTCAGCAATGTTGCAGCAATGTTTCACAATCAAAATGCAATATTACAACGTTTTAATGAAATCATTTTGCAATGTTCCTGCAATCTCTCTGTGCTGTATGGGAATGAACGATGAAAAAGTAGAAATGCAATTAGTTAATTTTCTTTTTGCATCATAGCATCGTCGAATCGATGTCGAATCGATATCGATTTGATCTTTAAACAAATTTTTTCAGAATATAAGATTATTTATTACGTATACATTCCAAAAATATTAAAAAATGTATGAAACTTCTATTATACTCTTTACATACGCAACTGTTGGTTACTCGAAAATGTTATAATTTTGACGTAAATTTCGAATCGATCTTAACGATGTCGAAACAACATCGTTTTGAGGAACTATTTCTGACTGGGATTGTGTTTATTATTATTATTTTTGTTTTTATATTTTTTAAAGTATCAACGGTCGGAAATCAATTAATTTGCATGAGTCATATACCAAAAAGTGAGATGTCGACCGAATTTTTGACACGATTTGTTTCGCGGATTGGAAATCGACGAAGCAATTATAGAAGTTTCGGACTATGGGTTTTAAATCCTGGCCTAATGTATACGAGTATAAGAGCTTCAGACTGTTTTGAAGATTCTGTTTGCGCCTTGCGTCAATAATGTAAAACACACACACACACACACACACACGCACGCACACGCACGCACACGCACGCACACGCACGCACACGCACGCACACGCACGCACACGCACGCACGCACGCACGCACGCACGCACGCACACACGCGCGCACACACACACACACACACACACACACACACACACACACACTGAAGAAGACTTCGTAGAGTTGAAACGTTTGTGTCTCGAATATTAATAAATATTGATTATAAGTTATACAAACACCTAAACTTTTTTGCTTGTCTTATTGGCCTTTTCAAGTAATTGTTATTATAACTTTTACAAAAATGGTAATTTCAATAAATGGGAATTCTTTTCTATCGACGGAGAATTTCCCAAGAAACA
The DNA here is from genome assembly GCF_016802725.1 of Solenopsis invicta. Lineage (NCBI taxonomy): Eukaryota > Metazoa > Arthropoda > Insecta > Hymenoptera > Formicidae > Solenopsis > Solenopsis invicta. The sequence goes on from NW_024105284.1 coordinate 450,989, forward strand.
AGCATTTAATTATAAGTTAATAAAATTAAAGAGCTCTTTATACAAATTTAAAGAAAATGCAAATTCTAAGAACAAGAAAATTTCTTGAGTTAGCAAGTTTTTCTTAAAAAATCACATCTTTTTTGTTTATGGACCGATTTAAAAAATTCTTAAAAATTCTGAAAGAATATACTTCAAATATTAAAAAACTTTAGCGACGCAATATTCCAATTTTTTTAATAAAATTGCAAGCGGTAAAATGATGAATTTTTTATTTCTTTTTCCTACTTCTATTTTGTTAGTGTTTTGCGAAATGGTATAAAATGTTTGCATATAAAACGTTCGCTTTAATTGTTGTTTGACTTTTAACGTAAATTACTAATTCTATAATACTACTGTGTTCAAAAAGTAAGGTGAATTTTGTTATAAAATGAAAAATCTTTATTTATTCATCCAAATCAATTTCATCCCCTTCGAAGTATTCCCTCTCCGATACAATGCACTTATGCCAACGTTTTTTCCATTCCTCGAAGCATGCAAAAAAGTCGTTCTTCAAAGTCGGTCTTCAAAGTCTTCAAAGCGCGCAGCGATTCACTTTGAATCTCTTCAATAGATTCAAAGCTTCAAAGCGGTGTCCCCGGAGCGGTCTTTTGAGTTTGGGAAGTAGCCAAAAGTCACACGGAGCTAAATCAGGTGAATAAGGCGATTGCGGAAAGATATGAATGAAATTTTTGATGAAAAACTCACGAAGAATCAATGCCGTTTTTGGCACCAAACGAGATTTGATTTTTCTATGGCCCAAATGATCCTTCAAAATTGTTTGAACTGATCCAATTGAAAAGCCAACCATATTGGTCAAGGTCTCTAATTGTCAATCGATGATTTTCGAGCACCAATTCCTTGATTTTCTTTACGTGTTGCTCATCAGTTGACGTTGATGGTCGTCCGGAGCGTTCCAAGTCATCAGCACGTTCTCTGCCTTTTTTGAAGTCTTTGTACCACTTATAAACATTTTTCTGCGACATAGCCGATTTACTGAAGGCCCTCTGCAACATTCTGCACGTTTCTGCAGCCGAAATTTCATTCCGCAAACAAAATTTAATGGCACTTCTTTGCTCAGCAAAATCAGACATTGTAAAAAACGCCAAAATCATTTTTAGTCGTTTAGAAAACACAAGCGTAACTATATGACTAATGATGACATTCACATGAAATTTGGCACAGATGTCACTAACAGTAGTACCAACATAAAAATAAAACAGTTTACTCGAATCGATTAGCGCGGAAAGTTTAAATTAAAAATTTACCTTACTTTTTGAACACAGTAGTATATGTAACAACACGTAGATGAATAAAATATTTAGAAACTATATAATAATATAAATATGGATGAGAAAATAAAGCAAATTTTGACAAAAGTTGATATTCATTGTTATTCATTCTTCATTTTTGGGGGGAAAAATATTATGTATTAAAAGTTCAGAAAAATGTTATAAAGGATTAACAAATATTTATCATATTGTTTAAGTTGGAATGCTGACGACGCGATTGTCCAAGAAGGAACCAAAACATCCAAGGATTTAAAATACTAGAACAACACAAACGCGCGCTACGGGCGCGCCATTTATTTGATTTCGTGTTTACATATAACTAATTATAAATAATAAAAATTTCAAATACTAATTATACATTTTTGATTAAGAATAATAGAGTTCACAATGACAAATGATAGATCATGTTCTTGATGACAGATTATGAATAAATAAAAATAAAATAAAATAATTTGATTTATTATTAAATGTCTATAAAATTATCATTAATGTTGTAATATAGCAAATCATATTTCGAGCTTTATTGAGAATGTAGAGCACTGTACGCAAGAGCGTTGTCGAAATTGAGTCGGCGCGATCGTAAGTGTGTCGTCGCATGATTGGAGCTCCTGCAATGCGACAGTGCGAATGCCGGAGCACAGATTTTTCGTGGGCATTCTTGCGTACTCCTTGTCGCGAGCCGGAGTTGATCAGTTACGACCGCATATACGTTTCGACTCTACTGTTAATTGAACATTTTTCTTGTACATTCCGCGTTATACTTTATGCGTCTAAGACTGAAATACATTGCAATAATTTGTGCATTCTGTTTTTGTGTCGCTCTCTTCTCACCTCGTAAACACTCGCAGTATATAACAACAGGTTACGGGCCTAGGAGACCTGTGAGGGAGAGACAGAGAAAGAACTGAGTGGTAGCTGTGGTGTAACTGAGAACCGAAGTAACAGTCGTAATATTTTTCTTACGTCTGCGAACGAGAGTAATTGTAACTGAAATAACGTTAAGCCTGAAAATATGGCTGAGAGAAGGTTGAACTTTTGGCATCGCTTCAACAGGCAGAACTATCAGTTGTGGAGCGGCAAATAGAGATATTCATGGTCAAAAATAAATTAAAGAAATACATCGACGGATCAACGGCGAAGCCTACTGAGGATGCTGTGGCAATTGCACAGTGGGAGACAAAGGATGCCGAAGCGCAAGCATTCCTGATGCGAGAGCTTGATCAACTGCTTTTTCTCACTGACTGTAAGACTGCTACTGAAATGTGGGGACGGTTTGGAACCATCCACGCAGAGAAAAGTGACCAATTTGTGCAGGTATTATTAATTCAATTTATAAAATGGACGCAACAGAATCAATGGCGGATTATACAGCTAGAGTGACCTTGCTCGCGCAACGGTTGAAAGACGTATATATAGAGCAAAAGGAGCCGGTAATCATTGCTAAAATCATGTCAAGTTTGCTTGAAAAATACGATAATATTTGCACGGCTTGGTATGCAGTTCCGAGAGGTGAGCAAAGATTAGACAAATTAACTGCTCATCTTATAAATGAGGAGGCTTTGCTAAATATTTGGAACAGCACGGCGGAGGAGAAAGGCGAAAAAGCGTTCGTGGCACATGGAAAGCGGTTGAGCGGTCACAACAACAACAGCAAGGAATCACGTGATTTTGAATCGAATAGTTATAATGTAAAGCGCGATAAATGTCATTTTTCTCATGTTTCATAAGTCGGGGCATTGGTCGCGAAATTGTAATGAGAAAAAGGCGTATTTAGAAAATAAGAACAAAAATCACTTTCTGCTCACTGAGAATGCATCGCAAAATGATAATAATAAGGCGAATTGTTTAATGTTGAAATTTCAAATGATTTTGACGATGGGGATGTGTGGAATGCTAATTTGGCAGCATCTGAACACATGTGCTTAAATCGCGAATTATTTGAGAGTATTTGTAAAGTAAATAATGAAAGTTATAGAGTCAAAATTGGCGATGGAAGTTTGCTCACGGTTGTTGGCATTGGTGGCGTGAAGGCCAGTTACACTACATTTCAAGCCGGGAATTACACCAGTCTTTTAGCGCACACATGAGGTACCATTAGCTCTTTGTCATAAATACGCACAGGAGATTGAAGGAAAAATTACGTCGGAATTTTACGAGAAAGTTGCATACTCAGAATGGGTGGCTTTGACAATGCACATTGTAGTAAAGAAAAATGGAAAACTTTGCATTACGGGCAACTATAAACCTATTTTAAATCCACGTTTTGTTATTAATGAGCATTCTATTCCAAAAACTAATTTTAATCGAATAAAAGACGTTAATTTCTTTTGCCACTTAGATATTACTAATGCTTATACGCACTTACTAGTGGACGAAAAATTTAGGCACGCCTAAACATTAAATACGCCAACACACGGATTAATTTGTCCTAAACGTGCAGTCTACAATGCAGCAAACATACCGGCCATATGGTAACGTCGTATGAAAACCGTTCTACAAGGTCTTCTTAATGCATTGAATTTCTTTGATGACATATTACTATTCGCAGAACTTAATGCAAATTCTGGACAAAGTGTTAAAGCGACTACGATCTGCGTCTCAATCGTGCAAAATGCGTTTTTGCCATATCAACTGTTGAATTCTTAGATCATAAAATTGACTCAAACGGCATACATAAATCAAGTAGACATGTTGAAGCAATTCGAGATGCACCAGAACCATCTACAAAAAAAGAATTGCAATTTTTTCTAGGAAACACAACATATTATAATTCCTTCATTTCAGATTTATCGATGACAAGTTAACCGCTAAGAGATGTACTCCTTGATGAACCTTTTATGTGGACAACAGCTGCAAAGAGAGTTTACAACGATATCAAGGAAGCATTAGTTTCTCTACAAGTTTTAATGCTATACGATCCAAAACTTCCACTACTACTAGCAACGCAAGTAAAATAGGACTAGACGCTGTATTATATCATCGATTTAAAAACGGACATGAACGTCTCATCGCTTTTGCAAGCCGTACATTAACTGTTACTGAGCAACGCTACTCTCAAATCGACAAAGAAGCGTTAGCAATTGTATGGGCTGTACAAAAATTCTTCTATTACTTGTATGCACGCCATTTCATACTTATTACGGATCACAAGCCCCTTACATAAATACTACATCCGGAAAAATTATTACCCGTATTATGCATTAGCCGCATGGCAAATTATGCTGATTATCTTTCTCATTTCAATTACATCAAATCCAAACCAACAAAATTAAATGCAAATACCAATTACTGCTCTCGTGTTCTATTGCCAACAACTTCCACCAAATAACAGTTAACAAAAAAACAGTTTAAGATGAATTTAGTGAATTTGTATTATACTAAATCAATCAATTACGTACGGAAAATATAGCTTGAGAAACACGAAAGAATCCAGAATTAGGCAAGTTCATTAAATTGCTGGAGTCAGGCAAAGAATTAACACGCAAGGGATACAAAACTCCAAAGGCCAAGTATACAGGTGCATCTAACTGCTTATTATTTGAACACCGGATTGTCATCCCAATTTTTCTATGAAAAGCGATTTTGAGCGATTTACATGCAGCTCATGTAGGCATTGTTAAAATAATAAGTATTGCTCACTCTTTTGTTTGTTGGCCCGGTGTAGATATAGACCGCTAAGTCTTGCGAGGAGTGCGCCAAATATGCACACAACCCGCCTAAGTTTTGAGACCATCACTGGAAGTACCCAAAATGGAAGCGAATATAGACTACGCAGGCCCAGTTGCAGGCACTATGTTACTTATTGTTGTCGATGCTTATAGCAAATGGTTAGAGATGAGAGCAACTCACTCTACAACAACAGCCTCAATAATTGCAATTCTGGACAATATTTTCGCATCATATGGAATTCCCGTGACAGTCGTTTCAGATAATGGAACGCAATTTACAGCTGCAGAATTCAAAACGTTTTTACAGTCGAGTGGATAAAATATCATAAATGTACAGCACCCTACCATCTAGCGACAAATAGACAAACGGAACGCTATGTGCAGACCGTTAAAGATGCTCTTCGCGCAATATCTACGACACCAGAATTGTTACAATCTAATTTAAACAAGGTTCTACAACAATACAGGAAGGCTCCATACGCGACAACAAGTCAGACACCAGCTCAACTATTTCTTAGACGCAATATACGAGGTGTGTTCAAAAAGTATCGCGAATTTTGTGTTTTTTCAAAAATTATTTATTTATTCATGAATATCTATTTTGTCCCCTTCAAAGTAATCCCCATGAGATATTATACACTTGTGCCAACGGTTTTTCCAATCTTCGAAGCACTTCAAAAAATCATTTTTTTTATCTTGTTCAGCTCCTCCTTCGATGCCGTCTTTATCTCGTCAAGCGTAGCGTAACGTCGTCCTTTCATGGGCCTCTTCAGTTTAGGGAACAAGAAAAAGTCACAGGGGGCCAGATCTGGGGAATACGGTGGCTGCGGCATCATTAGTGTGTTGTTTTTGGCCAAAAAGTCGCGCACAAGCAACGATGTGTGAGCAGGGGCGTTATCGTGGTGCAAAAGCCAATTTTTGTTCTTCCACAAATCCGGGCGTTTCTGGCGGATTGCTTCGCGCAAATTGCGCATAACTTGCAGGTAATATTCCTTATTGACCGTTCTACCCTGTGGCAAGAACTCATGATGCACCACGCCCCTGCAATCGAAGAAAACTGTCAGCAAAACTTTCACATTCGACCGAACTTGGCGCGCTTTTTTCGGTCTTGGTTCGTGCGGCAGCTTCCATTGAGATGATTGAGCTTTGGTTTCCACGTCATAACCATAAACCCACGATTCGTCACCAGTTATGACCCTCTGGAGCAAATTTGGGTCGTCGCGGACAGAGTCCAACATCTCATTAGCAATGTTCATGCGATGCTGTTTTTGGTCGCAATTGAGCAATTTTGGTACGAATTTCGCGGCGACCCGTCTCATGCCCAAATCATTGATAAAAATCGAATGGCACGAGCCAATCGATATGTTTAGGTCCTCAGCAACTTCTCTAACGGTGATTCGACGATTGGCCAATACCATTTTCTCCACTTCATTAATTTTTTCGTCTGTTGTTGAAGTGCTCGGGCGTCCGGCACGCTCTTCGTCGTTCACATCTTCTCGGCCTTCTGAGAACATTTTGTACCACCGATAAACGTTGCTTCGGTCCAAGGTAGCTTCTCCGTATGCCACAGTCAACATTCGGAATGCATCCGCGCACTTAATTTCGTTTTTCACACAAAATTTGATACAGGTTCTTTGATCCATTTTTTTGAATAGGTAAAAATCGAAGACGATCCAAAACACGTGCAAGCAAAACAGCTGTCAACAATTAAGTGAACATTCAAAATGGCCGAGCTTGTCGGCATAAGTGAGAGACATGAGTACCAACATAACGCCACAAAAAGATCGAAATTCGAATATACGTAACCCGCGAAAATTCAAAATTCGCGATACTTTTTGAACACACCTCGTACGCACAAGGATAGATTTAGTACGATCTGATAACATACACACAAAGATGATGGAAAAACAACAAGCTGCATTCAATTCTTTATTCCGAGAATTTCAGTCTAAACAAATAATTTATTTCTTATCAAACAATCCACAGCTGGATAAATGGTTTAAAGGCACAATCGTTACACGTCTGGATGATCTCCACTACAAGATTGATTACGGAGACAGACACTTTAAGAGACATGTAGATCACATTTGTTTTTATGACGAGAAGGAAATTGGGAAGCAACCAAATACCAATATATCGCAAGAAGAAAATAAGCCTTGCCGAGTTCATTTTTATGATAATCATCTAATACCGGTTGCAACTGAGTTACAGATATCATCGTCATCCTCAAGGTCACCTACACCGCCTAGGTTACCTACAACCCCAAGAGATTAATTTTAGACCCCACCTTCAACACCGTCACTACCAAGGTCTCCGCCGCGCCAAATTCAATAGCCAAATTCAACAGGTTTTACGGCGATCTTCGAGACCTCATCGTCCTCTTCAACGTTACATATCAAACCAATAACCATTTCAGATATTCAATTTTTTTCTTACTGTATTCACAATTTTCTAAAGAGGAGAAGAGTGTTGAGAACGTATCTTGTATTGTTTCTTTACCGACGGAGTTTATCTCTCTTTCTCATGTTATGTTTTATGGCTCGCTACCGGTTTTAAATAAACGAGAACGTTTACAGTGTAATCATCAGTCTTGTTATTAAATACGACGGCTACATACACAAAAGATGGTTTTCGCAGTAACAATAAATTATACAGACTGAATTTTATGCCTGTAAACAAAGTCGTTGATTCATGTGTTGCTACAACTGATACGCTAATAGAGTGGCATAAAAAATTAGGTCACGTAAACTTTTAGACTTTGCGGCAGATGATTTCAAATTTATGTGTATTCGGGGTCGCGATATGCGCTGAACGTAAATTAACTGCGGCGTGTGTGAAGAGGGAGAATGAAGGGCGAGAACGTGATATTTACAACAAAAGAAACTTTAATCAATCAAAATTAAAGTAAGAACAAGAGATAACACACAATTATGAGACGCGTGGCGCAATGTTCGCGGACTGAACACGAATACCAAAAAAGGGCTCGAGCTTTATTTCTTATATACGCGTGTAAACGCGAATCGCTTGTTTTAATGCGCTCCTAGCTGCAAATTATTGCCTTATACGGTAATGTTTCTAAACCATTACCATATTTGGCAATATCCTGTAGCAAAATCAATGTCTTTTTCTTTTGACTCTCACGCGTTTTCTAAACGGTGCTCCAAATTAATATAAATATTTATTGCGATACGAATTAATGAATTTTATATAGAAAAAGAGCTGGAGCAGTATCTTGAACAATGTGTGAATGATTTGAAGGTGTCTGATTTATATAATGCAGATCTATTTTGTGAGGGCTGTATCGCGGGAAAGCAGCATAGAAATTCTTTTCCAAAGGGTGGAACGACCTGATTTTTCCGCGCACGGGGCGGTGTGAGTTCGGTGGACGAGGACGCGGATGAGGTCGCCAAGAGAACTAGATGTCGTGGATGGTGGATAGAATATACTTTATTTCGCGTAGACGGTGCGGTACAAGATAGTAGAGTTCTAGACGCGGCGCGCGAACGGACGAATGACGATGACGCTCGGACGGACGTGACAAAGGCTTATATTTACGCGCGGACGGACAAACGGAAAACCAGAACGCGCGGATGAACAAAAACGGAAAGTCAAACGCAGTGGCCGGAACGGTCGGATTTAAACGCGATATGTGGGTGTTTACAGGAGGTGTTTATTTACAAGTGAGGGACACCGAGCCAAGTTTCTCGGAATTTGGAATCCCTGTTGACGCGCTGGTGCCGTGGCCTTGCCAAAGGCCGCGGCCACGGCCGGAGACGTTGCGCGCGCGGTACAGCTGTACTTCGTCTTGAATCCGATCGCGACGCGCTGCGGTTATTACAGCAATGTTATGCGGCGGTGGCAATCGACTCACGCCAAGATCACTTGGTGGAAGCGCGGAACTCCACGCTCCGAGTCGTGAGTTGATGCCGTGGCAAGACAGGATCTCCTGGTGGAGCCCAAGATGGACTTGAGCCCGTGAACCGGCGATTTGGGAAGCGGATGGCCAGTTGTCAAGATCACTTGACGAAAGCTAAGTTTTCTTAACTCCAACTAGCGTTCAGGATGTACTTCTTTCTCTGACGGAAGGCGGACGGAAAAGAAGCCCTGACTATCGAAACGGCGGCGTTTATATAGCCGAATCTCGAGAGCAGGGACGGTGCAGGGTACGGAACGGTGCGGTTACGGAAAGGAAATCCCCACCGCTCGAGATCGGCAGCGACCGCCACTTTGGTCGCTTTACGGAGCGCGTGCGCGCGGATCTCTCGACGCGCGGATGCGTATACGCGCGCTACGCCGGTTTTGCAAGTCTTGTTGGCGCTGTGCGCCGGTTTCTCGCTGTCCAGTGATTGTTCGGCTGGACAGCCTGGAACGGTGGATGGTCCGAGGGGAGCGCGGAAAGGCGGTTTGTTACAAGGGAAGTGCGACAAGGGCTAAGCGTCCGGGAAATTTATTTCATGTAGACTTATGCAGTAAAATGAGCTAAAGCTTGATTGGAGGCGCAAATTATTTTGTTTTATTAAGAAATGATTTTTTGAGATACTCTTTCGTCTATTTTTTGAAAAAAAATTTGATGTTTTTAATGCTTTGCAACAATTCTATAATGAAGTTTAAGTTTAAATTAAAAGATTGAGAACTGATCGCGGAAAAGCATTTTGTAATGATTGTGTTAAGAAGTTTTTAATTAGCAAACGAATTAATCTTCAATACTTGACGCCAAGAGCACTCGAATAAAATGGATATATCAAAAGAATGAATAGAACTATGGTTGAATCAGCAAAAAATATGTTACATGCAAAACAATTACCATTGTATCTGTAAGCAGAGAAAACTACAACGGTGTATGTCAAGAATAAGACTGCAACAAACACGTTGAATGGTCAAACGCCGTTCAAATTGTGGCATGGAGAAAAACTGTCAGTTGCACAGTTGAAGATATTTGGTAGTACCTATTATGTGCACATTCCGAAAGATCAGAAGACTAAGTAGGAGTCGAACACCAAGAAGATAATGATGATCGGCTACAACTCTGCAAGTAAAGCGTACAACGTTTTTGATCCTATTCTTCGGAAAAGTTATGTTTGGAAAGCATCAGAGTACTGATAAGAGTATTGTAATGGTCAATGATGACACTGATAGCACGCAAGAACGTGAAGAATGTGAAGAAAAATTAATCCAAAGAAATCCAAGAGTGCCTATTCTGAAAGAGCCGTATCCGCTCAATAGAAGGTTACCTTCTGAGATTGACTCAAAACAAACGGCTGATCTGAAAATTGCAGAAGCCATGTATTTAGTTTGTGAATCTGTTACCCTGAAGGAAGCCATTCATGCTAAAAATTCTGCAAAATAAATTAAGGGGATCAGAGAAGAACTCAACTCTTTCGAAGAAAACAAGACTTGGTTGTTGGTGGAGAGGCCTAAAAATCAAAACGTGATCTTGAACCGAGAATTTCAAGAAAAAGTATTCAGCTGAAGAAAAAATTGATAAGTACAAAGCTCGGCTTGTAGCGAGAAGTTTTTCGCAAAAAAAGGGGTTGACTTTAATAAAGTCTTCTCTCTTGTGGATAAATATAGCACTGTGAGAGCGCTTTTGTCAATTATTACTGTTAATAACTTGATCCAGTTCGATATAAAGACGGCGTTTCTTCATGCCGATTTCGAAGAGAATATGTACATGGAACAATCATTTGAATTTGAGATTGATGATCGAGTTTGTGTACTGAAGAAAAATCTGTATGGTTTGAAACAAGCCTCAAAACAGTAGAACAAAAAGATTCATAATTTTTTTGTTGGATATAGACTAATTCAATCAAAACAAAATGCGTGTCTGTATTATCGTAAAACAAAAGATTTTGTACTTTACGTTGTGTTATATGTAGACGATGGTCTGATTTGTGACAATAATAAAGTACAAATGGGCAATTTACCTGATAAACCGAGTAGAGCATTCAAGGTAAAGAGTACTCGTGCTGAGTTCTTCGTAAACATGCAGATAGAAAGAGATAGAGTTAGGCATCTTAAAGGCGTATCAAAGTGCATATATCAATAGAATTCTTGAGAGATTTCATCATGGAAACTGTTCATCTCTTTCTATTCCTGCTGATGCTAACGTTAAATTTGTAAAAACTAATGAAACTGATGTTGTAGAACGCAAGTTTCCCTATCGAAAGGTCATTGGTTCATTAACGTTTTTGATAATTGCAACTAGACCTGATTTAGTTTATATTATAAGTGTGTTAAGTCAATTCACTGAAAAACAGAGTAAAACTGTGATAGAGTTAAACGCGTGTTTAAAGGGGATTGTAAATTTAGGTATAATGTTTGGAAAAACGACAAAAAATTGCTTATCTATGTATAGTGATTCAAATTGGTCAGGAGATGTCATAGAAGTATGACTAGTTAGATACGCATAGAAGTATGACTGATTAGATAAGTATATTAAATAGTGGACCGATAGCCTGAGTATTGCAATAGCAATCATGTGTTACGTTTTCTACAGAGGCTGAATTTGTTGCACTCTATTCTGCAACAAAAGAAATAATTTATTTGAGAAAATTGCTTGGTGACTTAAATTTTGATCAAGAATTACCAACAAAGCTGTATTGCAATAATCAAGCTACTATAAAACTGGTAAATTATCCCGTTGTATCGAAAAAGTCAAAGCACAATAATACGAAATATTATTATACGTGCAAGAAACAAATGTCGGGTGAAATTGGTGTAACGTATGTGCCTACAAATAAGCAACTTGCAGATCCATTTACAAAGGCATTTTGTAAAGAAAACCTAAAAAAACTGTTGTATGAAGCAGGTATGGATGTGTCATGAGCAATCTAAATGCGAAATATTCATTGAGTAAGAGTATTGTAATATAGCAAATCATATTTCGCGCTTTACCGAGAATGTAGAGTACTGTACACGAGATCGTTGCCGATTGAGTCGGCGCGATCGCGAGAGTGTCGTTGCGTGATTGGAACTCGTGCGGTGCAACAATGCGAGTGCCGGAGCATAGATTTTGCGTGGGCATTCTTGCGTACTCTTTGTCGTGAGCCGGAGTCGATCAGTTACGACCGCATATACGTTTTAAGTCTATTGTTAACATTTCTCTTGTACATTTTGCTTTACACTTCATTCGTCTAAGACTAAAATACATTGCAATAATTTGTGCATTCTATTTTTGTGTTGCTCTCTTCTCATCTCGCAATATAACAATTAATAAATAGTATACATTAAATCACATTCTTGTAATTGATACTTGTATGTATAACTTTTTTATGTTCTTATATAGGGTGACCCAGAAAATCTGTTTATACCCTCATGGATTGATAGAGTAAGTGGAACTGAGAAGAAAAGTCCTTTACCATTTTTTAAAATTTACAATAATTTTCAAGTAATAAAATATTAAAGTCAAACAAATAAGAGCGCGCGGAGAGACAAGCAGTCGCTTGAGCCGTAGGACCAACGCAGAGGACTCCGCTCAGCTTTATGTGTTAGTCGAGCGATTCAAGCTGCACGACAAACGCCTCAGTGGTGCTGCACGGAAAAGACCAAGGTGGCTTCTGAAACAAGGGATCCCGAAAAACCGAGTTAGAAGTCAAGCTGCCAAACCTGTTGACCCAAAAGGTAGGGGTTTTATGCAAATCCGATCTAACGGTTCAACGCCTGAGGCGGCATCCAAGAGACCGAAACCCACGAATAAGCCTCAGGTCACCTCAATAGCACCAAATGCCACAACTTCTATTAGCTTTAAGTAAACGGTAGAAAGCAAGAAAGTGGGGATTCTCCACCAAAATTACCCAGAGGATTGCCTCTCAAATGACCAAATAAAGACCATTCAGGAGGCAATCGTACAGAAGATTGTGGATCTGAAAGAAGGCTCGGTAAAGCCTAAGCTCCTGGGTTCCACATACAGAATCGGATGGATAATCATCAACTGCGCGAACAAAGCCACTGCAAAGTAGTTATTGGACGTGGGTACCCTCTCGCTATGGGAGGAGGCCAAACTAAAGGCTGTTGAAGAGAAGGACTTACCCAAGGCCGTATCGTCAACGCCTTCTTTCCGGACAACATGGAGGACAGTAACAACAGAATCCTCAAGCTTATCAGAGCGATGACTAACGGAAAAGGATTTCACCCGATTGTCACTACCTAGATCAAGCCCATGTTGAATGAACGGAGGATCAAAGCCACTGTGGCGGGGGAATTCGCAACTATTACCACGGCAAAGGGGTGCTCCCACAGTGGGGTATTGTCACCGCTTCTTTGGTCGGTGGATGATCTTTTGAACATGTTAACAACCAATGGATACAAGGTACACGAATATGCCAATGATATAGTCATCACTATCAGGGGGCAGCTAGATGCCATCGTATCACACAGAATGCAAAGAGCCCTAAACATCGCGCAACAGTGGTGTAGACGGAAGGATCTAAACATCGACCCCAAAAAGACCACCATTGTGCCATTCACCAGAAGAAGGAAGCTACACCACACAGTACCTACGTTGGACGGCACTGTGGTTGGTTTCAAGGCAGAGATCAAATATCTCGGAGTTATCCTAGATTAGAAACTAACATGGAACTCCCACCTGAAGAAGCTGCCAAGGCAGCTTGAGTCAAAAGCTGCCTTGTCACTCAATACCTGCCGCAGATTCCTAGGCAGGAACTGAGCTCTCAAGCTAAAATTGATCTACTGGTCATACACGGCTATAATTAGACCCATGGTCACCTATGCAGCCGCTATATGGTGGCCAAAGATTGAGAGCAGCGCAACAACAGCTACAAAGGATTTAAAGGCTTGCATGACTCATCATCACGGGGGCAATGAGAACCTGCCCCACAGCAGCTATGGAGGCCCTTCTAGACCTGCTGCCCCTCTACCTACAGGTTCGGAAAATAGCTCCCTCTCGATGTGACCCACCTCATCGTGGTGAGAGGGTGAACTCCATCCCCGAATGTCTTCGGGGATGGGGGCCAAGAGGTTACATGGAGGGCATTTGTCTTCAGACCGAAGGCAAATGCCTTGCCCAAGGCGCCTCCCGGCGCGGCGGGCACGAGAAGAAGGGGGGCTGGTAATCCCTGTGTCTGGGGACAGTGTCATTCTCACGGCTCGCGTCCTGGCATGGGGAGTGCCAGCCCCTCCGGGAAGGACGGGCCGGCGGGTTTTGGCGCTGCCATTCCCGTCGGGCTGGGCCGTTCCGGGCCGCCTGGACTTATTCCAGGGCAGGGTCGGAACGGCGGAGGTGTCCCGGCGCGTGCACCGTGGGAAACTCTCCCCGGTGTATCGGGTCGGGATGGCCCCCGGGCCGCTCGGACATTTCCGAGGCAGGGTCGGGGGCGAGTGCTGAGACGGCGGGCGTTTTCCGTGAAGGGACTTGTCCTGGAACGGAGCGCCCGCCGTTGCTTTCGAGACGTGACGGGCCGCTGGGACTCCGGTTTACCGGACCCAGCGGGCTGGGCCGTCTCCGGGCCGCCCGGAATTATTCCGGGGCAGGGTCGGAGTGGTGGTGTATGGTCCGTCGCGTGCCTCGTGGGAAACCCTCCCCGAGGTATCGGGATGGACCGGCCCTGGGGCCGCTCGGAAATATTCTGAGGCGGGGCCCGGGCGGTGTCGGCTGGCCTGGCATTCCGCGACGGCGTCCCTTCCGAAGCGGGTGCCGGGCCGGAGTTTTGTCCCCCCAGGAGAGTTGTCACCCCCCTGGGGGGCGTGCTGGTCGCCACGGCGGTTAGGGTGCGGAAGGGGCGTCGCTTCCGTTGCCCGACCCGTCCGTGGGGCCCCCGGGTGGCGCCACCCGTGACGGTGCCCCCGCTGTCGGAGGCGGGGACCCCTGAAAGCCCATGCGGGGCGAGCCCTTGATGGATCCTCCGCATGGGTGTGTAGAGGGCTGGAGGCCCGTGCCCTGGATGTCACATCCCCAGGGCCTGCGCCATAAGCCGACCCCCCCGGAGTACCGGGGGCACCCGTACCGGTCATGTTTCGGCGGGGTGGGAGATACGCCGGTCGGTCCAGCTGTCACGGGGAGTGGGATCTATTACAACATGTCAAATTCAAATACACAAAAAGTGCTGAAGGTCACCCTCTCGAAGTGTGATGTGGTAGCAAGCTCCCGCTCGCGGAGTGGCCCAGGAGGAATGAGGAACTCCTCATCCCTTCCTGACCTCCAAGGTGACGTCTCACCCGCGGAGGGTAGAGATGCCACGGTGTATAAAAGAGGATCCAGCACAGGGGCTGGGGGGTTCGAGCTGTTTAGCTCGACAGACCCCAGAATCCCCAGGACATGGGCCACAAGAATGCTAAACCCCCGATTACGTTGAGGGTCTTTCTGCCCACCATGGACAGAAAGGGAGGTACACCCGGCACTAAACCGGGCCTGGCCTGCAGCAAAGGCAAGAAGCCCGAAAGCTGCAGTGCTGGCACGACTAGCACTGGTCCAGGAGCCGAACCTGGACCATCTGAGGTGGCTAAAAAGAAAGGTGGCTCCCTGACGCCCTCTCCATCCCTCGTCCCGGCGTCCAATGAAATGGACGTCGACACCGACGCGGAGTCGGCGGGGCGGGGAACCAAGAGGGCGCACAGGAAGACGGCTCCCGCATACTACATCTCATCGTCGACCGAGTCAGACGAAGGTCCGACGAAGAGAGAACGCGGGAGACCCGCCAAAGACCCCTCTCACATGGGGCAATTTACGGCCCAGGCCCTGGCCAAGAAGGCGGAAGCCGATAAGGCTAAAAAATTGAAAAAAGACCATAGGGCAATAATGAATCCTGAGGTCAAACCTTCTTCTGAGCGTGCCACGAGGGCAAACAACGAGGCCCTTGAGCGCGCTGAAGAACTCGAGGTGCAGCCCATGGCCGCTGTTGCAGCGGTCATGACTAACAGCCTAGGAGTCTTAGCCAAGTCGGTGGAGCGGTCGTTAAATATTCAGGGCCCCATTAAAAGGGACCTGTGGATGGCCTACAACGACTTGACTGCCAGTCTGACAACCCTGATGTCTAGGCAGGGCGAAGATGCAGAAGCAAGGCTGCGCCGCGAGGACAGCGCGGCCTTAGCCAAGGCCAGGGCCAAATGGGAGGCCGAAAAGCGCAAGCTTGAGGCCGAACTGGGCCAACTACGCGTTCGGGTCGCGCTCCTGGAGCAGGGTCCCTCCAGGCAGACCGACAAAGAGGGACTGACCGATGTCGAGGTCCAGACAGACCTGGACCTCGACGACACGGTACTGGGCGCCCTGACCGGAGGAACCCGCCCACAAGGACCGCCGGAAGACATGGACAGGGGGGAGCCCCCCGTTGAGGAGCCCCCTGCCCACGCAGAGACCACCCGGCACAGAAAGTTGCCGGTAGTGGTCTCCACGGAAATACTTAAGGAACCATACTTCCGTCCGCCGCTAAAGGAGGTTCGTAAGCAGATGAACCCCCTGTCAAACGCGGCGGACGTGAGAGTGGCCCCCGCCCTTCACTCCTCATTCCCTCCCCTCCCTCCCTCCTCAAGACCGTTGGAGAGGGCGGGACGGTTGGGGGGTGAAGAGAAGAGAAGGAAGAAACCGATCACGGAGGACGGCCTTCGGGAGGTCCTGAACAGAGTCCTCCCGGCCGTCCTCAGGGAGATAGGACTTCTCCCGACCAACAAGGCCGTGGAGAGGCCCAAGACGGCTCAGTCTGGGGGCAAGAATGCCACTCAGACTCGGGCCGTCCAGCAATACGGAGCGGGTAAAGCAGCCACTGCGGCTGCCAAACCCGCTCCCGCGAAGGAGACCACCTCCCCCTCCATACTTGAGTTATGGACGGAGGTGGTCTCTAAAAAGACCAAAAGGAAGGCCACCAAAACCGCCGAGGGGGCGACGAAGACGGTTCCACCCCCGGGGGCGAGGCCGATAAGGATCCTCCTGATCCCGTCCCCAAAACCCCCCCCCCCCAACAACCCTCTTCTTCCAAGAAGAAGAAGAAAAGGAGTGGACGCGGAGGGGGCCAGGGGGGACCAGGGGGGCAAACCCCGAGTGGTGCCAGCTCCCTGGGTCCGGACAGGGTGACCAAAATTAAGCCGCCGACCACGGCGGCCGTAACGGTCACCTGTGCCGACCCGGGAGCATATGCGCGGGTCCTCAGGACCGCGAGGGAGAAGATCGATCTCTCCTCCCTCGGAATTGAGGACCAGCGCCCTCGTAGAGCGGTCACGGGCGCCCTGATTCTCGAGGTCAGGGGCGCCTACAACGGCACAAAAGCCGACGCCCTGGCCGAGGGAATCAGGGCGGCCCTAAATAATCCGGACGATGTCAGGGTGGTCCGACCGTGTAAAACGGTCGAGCTACGCCTGACTGGCCTGGACGACTCGGTCACCTCCAACGAGGTGGCCGAGGCCCTGGGAGCCATAGGAGTCTGCTCTCCCCACGATATTAAAGTGGGAGAGATCCGCATGGCTCCCAACGGGCTGGGCACCTATTGGGTGCGCTGCCCTGCGAAGGCGGGCAAGGCAGTCTTGGCCGCCCCCCGATTCAGAGTGGGCTCGTCAAGCTGCCGAGTGGCACTGCTCCCTTCGCGGGGACTACAGTGCCACCGGTGCCTGGCCACGAGCCACGTCCAGGCCAAATGCAGCAGCCGGATCGACAGATGCTATCGATGCGGAGGCATTGGCCATCTGCCTGCAAGGAGAAGGCGGGCTGCCCGGTCTGCAAAGACGCGGGCAAGCCTGCCGAGCACCGAATTGGCGCAAAGAGGTGCCTGGCAAATAAGCCCCAGAAGGCACCCCGAGCGCCGGGGCCGCAGTGAGGCGGGGTCGACAGTAACGCCAACCCCGTCGCAGATCGCGGCCCCCCCCCCTGAGGTTGAGGTAGAGGCCCCTCTCCCGCAAAGGGAGAGGAGAGCAATAAGAGGAGAGGACGCAGAGAACAACTGCGTCGAGATGAAGGAGGCGGAGGAGCCTCGGGAGCAAGCCAACGGTACCTCCTAGGCTCCTTCAGGCCAACCTCAATCACGCCAGGGCTGCGCAAGATATGCTTGCGCAGTGCCTGGCGGAGGGGGGTGGCGGGCTGGCCATCGTCGCCGATCCTTACAGGATACCCGAGGGCAACCCCAACTGTGTTGGAGGTCCCTCGGGGAAGGTGGCGATGGTCAGCCATCATGTGCCGGGCGCTCTGTCGATGATTCCTCTATCGGCTGGCGAGGGATTCGTCATGGTCGAGTACGGATCCATCGATGTCCTGGGATGCTATCTCCCCCCTAGCCTAACCAGGGGGGAGTACGAGGCGGCCTTAGACGGCATGGAGAGCGACATTCTCAGTCGCTCTCCAAGGCCTGTCGTCGTGGGGGGAGACCTCAATGCCCACGCTGTGGCTTGGGGCTCCCCCCGCACAGACGTAAGGGGCCGACTCGCTCTAGAGTTTGCGGCGGGGCTCGGCCTGGTCCTTTTGAACCGGGGCCGGGTCAGCACCTACGTTGGGGCCGGGGAGAGTCCATTGTCGACGTGACATGGGCCTCCCCCGGGGCCCTAAACAGGGTCCAGAGATGGACAGTGGAGACCGGCTCCCTCGGAGAGACGTCTGATCATAGGCTTATCTCCATGGAGCTGGTCTCCCCCCCCCCCCACGGAGGTGCGTGAGCAACGCCGCCGCACCCGGGATAGGAATCGATGGGTCTTGAGGAAACTCGACCCCGAAACCCTCGAGGTCAGTCTCCTTGCCTCCACTTGGCCGGAGGGAGGGGCTGACCTCGGAGCCGAGGAGGAGGCGGAGCGCATCTGTGAAGCTATGTCGCGCGCATGCGACGCCTCCATGCCCCGCAGCAGACCGATGGCGCGCCGTGCCGCCTATTGGTGGTCCGCGGAGCTCGCCGAACTGAGGCGAGCTACCGTGGCCGCCAGGCGGACACACACACGCGCCAAGCGGCGGGGCATGGAGGAAGAGCTGACAAACGCAGAGGCGGTCCTCAGGAAAGCCAGGAAGGCCCTGAGGACCGCCATCGCGCGGGCGAAGGCTGCGGCCTGGGAGGAACTCCTCTCCGAGCTGGATCGCGACCCATGGGGGAGACCTTACAAAATTGTGAGGAAAAGGCTCCGCCCGTGGGCGCCTCCAGTCTCGGAGACGCTGGACCCCCAGTTCCTCGGAACGGTGGTGAACACCCTATTCCCCACCAGGGGGAGGGACATACCGGAGAAGACCGGCCCTCCCCCGGGATGGACCGAGGAACTGGAGGTGTCCAGACACGAGATGGTCGCGGCCTTTGCCCGTATAAATGGCAGAAAGGCGAAGGCGCCCGGGCCGGACGGAATATACGCCAAGGTCTGGGCCCGGGCGTCTTCGATAATAGGGAAGGCACTTCGTGTCACGTACACGAAATGCCTCCGTGAAGGAACATTTCCCAGGAGGTGGAAGAGGGCCCGGCTTGTCCTCCTCAAAAAGGAGGGCAAGCCAGCGGAGAGTCCCTCCGCATACAGACCCCTTTGTATGCTGGATGATGCGGGTAAGATTTTCGAGCGAATCATCCGGCATATGTCCCGGTATGGTCCCGAATTGTCCCCCGGACAATATGGATTCCGAGAGGCGAGATCGACCGTCGATGCAATACGACAGGTCCGATCCCTCTCGGAGTCCATCACGGGGGACGGGAAGGTGGCGTTGGCGGTATCCTTGGATATCGCCAACGCCTTCAATAGTATACCGTGGGGCGAGGTAGTGGCGGCGCTTAGCGAACACTTTCGCCTGCCGCCCTACCTCGTCGCCATCGTTCGGGACTACTTCCGGGACAGGGTGCTGGAGTTCCGGGATAAAACCGGACTCCAGCAGCGGAGGGACATGTCGTTCCGCAGGAGTCCGTGCTGGGCCCCCTACTATGGAACGCCGCATACGACAAAGTGCTCCGTGTGGCCCTCCCCCCTGGCTGCCACGTCGTTGGTTACGCGGACGACACGTTCGTGGTAGCCCGGGGAGCCTCCTGGGTGATGGCGATTGCCATGGGCAATTGGGCAGTGAACTGCGTCGTCGGCTCCATCAAGAGCCTAGGCTTGAGGGTGGCCCCGGAGAAGACGGAAGCCATTTTTATTTCCATAATGGCTCTTCCCGGGTACCGCCCCGGGCCTTCGTCCGGGTGGACAACACCCGGGTCCGAGTGGGGGCAACCCTCAAATACCTGGGGTTGCAACTGGACGGTCGCTGGGCCTTTGTCGAGCACTTCGACAAATTGGCCCAGCGATTGGGCAAAATAACGGGTGCCCTTCTGGGTTGATGCCCAACCTCCGAGGTCCGGGAGTAGATGCGAGGCGCGCATACGCTTACGCGGCCATGACCGGGGCCCTGTACAGGGCCCCGGTCTGGTTTCGCGAGGCCAGCCGCCGCATAAGGGATGTGCTGCTCGCCGTGCAGCGGCGGCTGGCGCGGAGAATCGTGCGCGCCTATCGCACCGCCCCTAGCGCGGCGGGACTCCCCCCCGCGGAATTCACGGCCAACGTCCTGGCATGGTCATATGCCAGGGCGAAGGCCGTCCGCCTGCAGGGGGAGTGGTTACCCCCAGGGTCGCCGCGCTACTGCGAGAAAGGGCTCGCCGGCGGGCCATGAGGTCTTGGCGGGAGAGTCTTGCCAATGACCCGCCGGCGGCGGGATCTCGGATCTTGGAGGCCGTCCTACCCCACTTGGACGAATGGGTGGGCCGCCCCTGGGGCAGCTTGTCCTACCGGACAACACAGGTGCTCACCGGGCATGGCTGCTTCGGTGAGTACCTGTGCAGGATAAGGAAGGAGCCGACGCCGCAGTGCCACCACTGCGAGGCCGACAGGGACTCCGGAACACTGTCCAGCGTGGGATGAGCTGCGCGGAGTCCTTAGAAGAGAAGTTGGAGACGACCTCTCCCTGCGGGCCATCATTAGCCAGATGGTCCGCAGGGAGAGCGCCTGGGTCGCGGTCTTCTCCTTCTGCGAGCAAGTTATGCGGCAGAAGAAGGAGGCCAAGACCATCAGAGAGAGGAGGCCGGGGGGACGCATGCCCCCCGGCGACAACAACGACGACAGGGGCGGCGGGGACGGGGGCCATGACCCACCTTGGCTCCCCCTCCGGTCGCTTCGAAGAAGAAGGCCCGCCCCCTGCCCTTCGGGCCGCAGTGGCCCGTCAGCCAAAAGGCGGCGGGGGTGCGGGCGATCAGCTGCAGTCGCCCCCTCCCTTCCCACAATTAGGGAGGAGGACGAGAGCGACGGCGCAAACACTGTGAGGGGGCGACCCTCCTCCCCTGCGGCTGCCGGCCCCGCTTTCGGGACGCGCAGCCGGGCGAGGAGGGGGACCCCTCGATACAATGGAGAACCCGGCGAGGCAGACCCTTTTTTTTTTTTTTTTTTGTTTACAAAGAGGAAATGCGTTACCGCATACCCCAGGCCCCGGGGGAGGCCTGATGGTTATGTGGGGCTCTTCCCTGCCGACTAACGTGTCGACGGGGACATACCCACTAAAACCTCTCCGGGTGTCCTGCCCTGGTCCTTGACTGGGGGGGCTCCAGGAACGCGTGCAGCATACTTCCGGAGCCCCCCCGGACCGAGTCGGTCGAGGCCGACTCAGCACGCCGGGGGCACCCTGATGAGGGTTCCCCGGCAGGGCCGTGATACCAAGCCGGTCTCAGGTCGGGGGAGAGGGACACCAGCCCTCCCCCGCCTCTTCCCCTTGGAATGTTTACAGGAGGGTAAAGCCCGGGAGTCCGGCCCCCCGGCCGGACATCCCGGGCCCCTTCGCGCCTGATCTGTCAGGCGCGGCGGGCGTTTTCACCCACGTGAGGGGGGGAGGATTGCCTCCTCTCTCCCCCTCACCCCGGCGAGGCGCTTGCGGGGGAGCGATGGCGCGTTGTAACGCGCGGTCGCCCCCCCGGACCGTTAGGTCAGATCCGCCTCGCCGGGCTCAATGGCAGCACGGGGGGCCCTCCTCCCGCGGCTGCGCGTTCCGAAAGCCGGGCCGGCAGCCGCAGGGGAGGAGGGTCGCTCCCTTTCGTCATTTCCGCGGCGGTCGCCATCGTCCCTCTCCTCCAAGATGGTGGGGAGGGTGGGGGCGACCGCCACGGCTCTTCTGCCCCTCCGCCTCCGTACAGCAGGGCCACTAGGGCCCGGAGGACGGGGGGCAGTTTTTCTTCGCCTAGGCGGCCGGGGCGGGAGCCAAGTTGGGTCATGGCTCTCGTCCCTGCCGCCCCTGCCACTGTTGGCGTTGCCAGGGGGCATTTGTCCCCCCAGCCGCCTCTCTCTCACCTTCTCGGCCTCCTCCTTCTGCAGCATTACTTGCTCGCAGAAGGAGGAGACCGCTTTCCAGGCACTCTCCCTGCCGACCATCTGACCAATGATGGCCGGCAGGGTGAGGTCATCTCCCACTTCGGCCCTCAGGACTCCGCGCAGCCCTTCCCACGCTGGACACTCTTCCAGCGTGTGCTGCGCGGAGTCCCGGGCGGCGCCACAGTGATGGCACCGTGTCGTCGGTTCCTTCCTTATCCTGCACAGGTACTCACCGAAGCAGCCATGCCCGATGAGCACCTGTGTCGTCCTGTAGGACAAGCCGCCAAACGGGCGGCCCACCCAATCGTCCAGGTGTGGTAGGACGGCCTCCAAGATCCGAGATCCGGCCGCCGGCGGGTTGTCAATGAGGCTCCTTTTCCATGCCCTCATCACCCGCCGACGGGCCCTCTCCCGTAGCAACGCAGCGGCCCTGGGGGTAACTACCCCCCCCTCGAGGCGGATGGCTTTTGCCCTGGCGTAAGTCCACGCTAGGGCATCGGCCGTATACTCCGCCGGGGGAGCCCCGCCAGGGCCATGATTGCCGCGTTGGGAGCGGTGCTGAACGCGCGCGTGACTCTCCGTGCCAGCCGCCGCTGCACATCGTGCAACACCTTCTTAATGCGGCGGCTGGCCAGCGCCTCGCGGAACCACACCGGGGCTCCATACAGTGCCCCGGACATGACCGCGAGGGCATACGCGCGTCTAGCACCTACCCTCGGACCCCGGAGGTTGGGCATCAACCCGTTGAGGGCATCCACCCTCCTGCCCAACCGCTGGGCCTGCTGGTCAAAGTGACCAGCGAAAGTCCAGCGACCGTCCAGGTGCAACCCAAGATATTTCAGGGTTGCACCTACCTGAACACGGGTGTTGTCCACCAGGACGAAGGCCTGGGGCGGTACCCCGGAGGAGCCATCATGAAAAAAGATGGCCTCTGTCTTCTCCGGGGCCACCCTCAGGCCCAGGCCTTTAATGGCACCGACGACACAGGCCACAGCCCAGTCGCCACTCGCGACTGCTCTTCCCCAGGAGGTCCCCCCCGCTACTATGAACGTGTCGTCGGCGTAGCCTACGACATAGCAGCGGGGGGGGGAGAGCCGTGCGGAGCACTTTGTCATACGCGGCGTTCCATAGCAGGGGGCCCAACACGGACCCCTGCGGAACGCCACAAGACACGTCCCTCCGCTGCTGGAGTCCGTCTTTATCGCGGAACTCCAGCTCCCTCTCTCGGAAATAGTCCCGAACGATGGCGACGAGGTAGGGCGGCAAGCAAAAATGCTCACTCAGCGCCGCCACCACCTCGCCCCATGGGAGACTATTGAATGCGTTGGCGATATCCAAGGATATCGCCAACGCCACCATCCCGTCCCCCGTTAGGGACTCCGAGAGGGACCGGACTTGACGTATTGCGTCAATTGTCGATCGCGCCTCTCGGAACCCGTATTGTTCGGGGGACAGCTCAGGACCATTCCGAGCCATATGCCGGATGATGCGGTTAGCGATTATTCGCTCAAAAATCTTGCCCGCATCATCCAGCATACAGAGGGGCCTGTACGCGGAGGGACTCTCCGCGGGTCTGCCCTCCTTTTTAAGGAGGACAAGCCGGGCCCTCTTCCACCTCCTGGGGAACGTACCTTCTCGGAGGCACTTCGTGTATATGGCACGAAGTGCCTCCCCTACGATGGGCGACGCCCGGGCCCAGATCTTGGCGTGAATGCCATCCGGCCCGGGCGCCTTCGCCTTCTTGCTTCTGATACGGGCAAAGGCCGCGACCATTTCGTGCCTGGACACCTCCAGTTCCTCCGACCATCCTGGGGGAGGGCCGTATTTTTTCGGGATGTCCCTCCCCCGGGTGGGGAACAGTGTGTTCACCACCCTTTGGAGCAACTGGGGGTCCAGCGTTTCCGAGACTGGAGGCGCCCATGGGCGAAGCCTTTTCATCACAATACGATAAGGCCTGCCCCACGGGTCGCGATCCAGCTCGGAGATCATTTCCTCCCAGGTCGCGGCCTTAGCCCGAGCCACGGCGGTCCTCAGGGCCTTTCTGGCATCCCTGAGGACCGCCGCGGCATTGGTCAACGCTTCCTCCATGCCCCGCCGCCTGGCGCGCGTGTGCGCCCGCCTGGCGGCCACGGTGGCTCGCCTGAGTTCCGCGAGCTCCGCGGACCACCAATAGGCGGCGCGGCGCGCCATTGGTCGGCTGCGGGGCATGGAGGCGTCGCATGCGCGCGACATTATCTCACATAAGCGCTCCGCCTCCTCCTCGGCTCCGAGGTCAGCCTCTCCTCCCGGCCAGGTAGATGCTAGGAGGCTGACCTCGAGGGCTTCTGGGTCGAGCTTACTCAGGACCCATCGACGTCCATCACATTCGCGGCGGCGTAACTCGCGCACCTCCGCGGGGGGGGAGACGAGCTCCATGGTGATCAGTCTGTGGTCAAACAATTCCCCCAGGGAGCCTGTCTCCACTCTCCATCCCTTCACCCTGTTAAGGGCGTTGGGGGAAGCCCACGTCACGTCAACGATGGACTCCCCCCTTGCCCCCACGAAGGTGCCCCCGGCCCCTGTTCAACAGGACCAGGCCGAGCCCCGCCGCAAACTCCAGGGCGAGGCGGCCCCTAAGGTCTGTGCGAGGGGAGCCCCAAGCCACGGCATGGGCGTTGAGGTCCTCCCCCACGACAACCGGCCTAGGAGAGCGAGCTATAATCTCGCTCTCCATGGCATCTAGGGCCGCTTCGTACTCCCCCCTATTTAGTCTAGGGGGGAAGTAACATCCCATGACGTCGATAGGTCCGTACTCGACCATTACGAAGCCCTCTCCAGCCGATATTGGGATCATCGGCGGAGCGCTCGGCACGTGATGGCTGGCCATCGCCACCCTCCCCGAAGGGTCCCCAACCCAGTTGGGGTTGCCCTCGGGGATCCTATACGGATCGGCGACGATGGCCAGCCCGCCACCCCCCTCCGCCAGGCACTGCGCAAGCATATCTTGCGCAGCCCTGGCGTGATTGAGGTTGGCCTGGAGGAGCCTAGGGGGCATTTTCGATTGTCCCCTGAGGCTCCTCCACCTCCATCTCGTTGTCGCGGGTCTCCGCGCCTCCGTTTCTGTGGCTCCTCTCCCTCTGCGGGAGAGGAGCTTCCTCCACTACTGTCATGGGGACCGGGGGGAGGGCGGGGTTGGGACTGGTGTCACAGATGACCCCGCCTCCCTCCGGTCCTCGGTGCTCAGGGGCGCCCGTTGCGGCTTGTTCGCCAGGCACCCCTTAGCACCGATCCTGTGCTCAGCGGGCTTGCCCGCGTCACGGCAAACCGGGCAGCCCGCCTTGGCTGTACAGGCCTTGGCCAGGAGGCCAAGGCCCCCGCACCTGTAGCAGCAGCCGGATCTGTCGATCCGACTGCTGCACTTGGCCTGGACGTGGCCCTGGGCCAGGCACTTGTGGCACTGCAACCCCCGAGGGGGAAGCAGCGCCACTCGGCAGCTCGACCAGCCCACCCTGACGCGGGGGGCGGCTAGAGCCGCCTTGCCGGCCTTGGTTGGGATGCGAACCCAGCAAGTGCCTAGTCCATTGGGAGCCGTTCTGATCTCCCCCACCTTGATATCGTGGGGGGAGCATCCTCCAGTAGCTCCCAAGGCCTCGGTCACCTCGCTCGAGGTGACCGAGTCGTCCAGGCCACTCAGACGTAGCTCGACCGTCTTGCACGGTCGAGCCACCTTCACGTCGTCTCTTTCTCCGAGGGCCTCCCTGATCCCTTCGGCCAGGGCGTCGGCCTTAGTGCCGTTTTCAGCGCACCTGACCTCTAGGATCAGGGCCCCCGTGACGGCTCGTCTGGGGCGCAGGTCCTCAATCCCGAGGGAGGATAGATCGACTCTTTCCCTCGCGGTCTTGAGGACCTGCGCGTATGCTCTCGGGTCGGCACAGGTGACCGTGACAGCCGCCGTGGTCGGCGGCTTAATTTTGGTCACTCTGGCCGGACCCTGGGAGCTGGCGCCTCTCGGCGGAGGTGGCCCTCCGGGTCCCCCTGGCCCCCTCCACGCCCGCCCCTTTTCTTCTTCTTCTTCGATGAGGAAGAGGATTGTTGGGGGGGGGGGGGTTGGAGGACGGGATAGGGAGGACCCTTATCGGCATCTTGGCCGGTAGAGCCGTCTTGGCCGCCTCCTCGACAGCTTTGGCGGCCTTCCTCCTCGATTTTTTGGAGACCACCTCTGTCCATAGTTCTAGTATGGAGGGAGAGGTGGTCTCCTTCGCCGGAACGGGTTTGGCAGCCATCGAAGTGGCTGCTTTGCCCGCTCTGTTTTGCGGGACGGTCCATGTCTGGGTGGCCATCTTGCCCTCAGACTGGGCCGTCTTGGGCCTCTCCACGGCCTTGTTGGGCGGGAGAAGCCCCATCTCAGCGAGGACGGCCGGGAGGACTCTGCTCAGGACCTCCCGGAGGCCGTCCTCGGTCAGGGCTTTCGCCCTCTTCTTCTCTTTCCTCCCGCCCTCCCCGACCCTGGCCCATCCCGATGTCTCCAGAGAACTGGAGGGAGGGGGAAGGGCAGGGAAGGAGGAGCGGGAGACGGGGGCTGTCCACCCGGTCCGCCGCTTTAGACAGGGGGTTCAGCTGCTTGCTGACCCCCTGCAGCGGCGGACGGTAATAGGGCCCCTTGAGGTCCCTGGCCGTTATGACCAGGGGCTCTTTAAGGGTTTTGACGGACACGACCCTCGGCCCTGTTTTGGGTCGCATGGTCGTGCCGCCCACCGTTTGAGGGGGTTCCAGGCGGGAGGCTCCTCGACCCCCATGTCCAGGCCCACAGTTGGACCCGACGTGCAGGGGGCAGAGATCCCACCAGGGCCCTCGAGACATCCTCGTCGAGGTCCGTCTGGGTCTCGACGTCGGTTTGACCCTCTACGTCTGTACCCGTGGGAGGTTTTCGCTCGAGAAGCGCCACTCGAACGCGGAGCTGTCCGAGCTCCGCTTCGAGTTTGCGCTTCTCAGCCGTCCATTTGGCTCTGGCTTTGGCCAGGGCCGCACTTTCTTCTCGGCGCTGTCGCGCCTCGTTGTCCTCCCCGTTTCTGGACATGATGGCCGTCAAACCGGCCGTAAGGTCAGTATAGGCCCGCCAGAGGTCCTTGCGGATCGGTCCCTGAATATTATTGGACCTCTCCACTGACTTGGCCATCATGCCCAGGCTTTCCGTCATGACTGCTGCAACAGCAGCCATGGGTTGCGCCTCCAGTTCCTCGGCGCGCTCCAGGGCATCGTTTTTTGCCCTTGCAGCGCGCTCAGAGGAGGGCTCAACCTCAGGGTTGAGGATGGCTTTGTGATCCCTTATTAGCTTTTTTGCTTTTTCTGCCTCTGCTTTTTTGGCCAGGGCCTGCGCAGTAAATTGCCCCTCGTGAGAGGGGTCTTTGGCAGGCCTGCCACGACCCTTTTTTGGAGGTCCTTCATCAGAAGCACTCCGAAGAGGAGGAGGTGATGTAGTACCTTGTAGTCGAGGTCTTATTGTGGGCCCTTTTTTTCCCCCGTCCTACAGATTCCCCATCAGTGTCAACGTCCATGTCCGCTGACCCCGAGGGGAGACGTGGGGAAGGAGGTAGAGAGCCTCCTTTCACCGATTCCGGGCCAAGAGGCCCGAGAGCACTACCCGGCTTGATACCAGTGGCATCCGGCCCGCATTTACTGGGTTTATTCCCCTTACTACAGGCCGGGCCCGGCCTCGAGCCCGCGGAGCTAGCCTTTCCACCCTTGAGCATAAAGTCCTCGAGGGTGATTTGTAGCTTCCGTATCTCCTTCTTTTTGGGACTCCCCAGGGAGCCGGACGGGCTGAAAAGCTCCAGCCCGCCGGCCCCGGTGGAAGGTCCTCTTATGTGTTTAGTAGCGTCTCTCCCTTCAGCGGGTGAGACGTCCTGGCTCAAAAGGTCGGGAGAAGACGAAGATTTCGCCCCTCCCAGCCCCTCCCTTCCTAGTCGTGCGCCCGTGGACGCGCCGCTAGTTCCCTCCTTTTTCGTATTTGTGGGTATGCTCATTTTCAATTTAATCCCTCTCCCCGTGACGGCTGGACCGACCGGCGTATCTCCCACCCCGCCGAAACATGACCGGTACGGGTGCCCCCGGTACTCCGGGGGGTCGGCTTATGGCGCAGTCCCTGGGGATGTGACATCCAGGGCACAGGCCTCCAGTCCCCTACACACCCATACGGAGGAGCCATCAAGGGCTCGCCCCGTATGGGCTTTCAGGGGTCCCCCGCCTCCGACAGCGGGGCACCGTCACGGGTGGCGCCACCCGGGGGCCCCACGGACGGGTCGGGCCACGGAAGCGACGCCCCTTCCGCACCCTAACCGCCGTGGCGACCAGCACGTCCACCCAGGGGGGTAACAACTCCCCTGGGGGACAAGACTCCGGCCCGGCACCCGCTTCGGAAGGGACGCCGTCGCGGAATGCCGGGCCAGCCAACATCGCCCCGGGCCCCGCCTCGGAATACTTCCGAGCGGCCCCGGAGCCAGTCCAGCCCGCAACCTCGGGGAGGGTTTCCCACGAGGAACGCGCTGGACCGTCCTCCACCACTCCGGCCCTGCCCCGGAATAAGTCCGGGCGGCCCGGAGACGGCCCAGCCCGCTGGGTCCGGTGAACCGGGGTCCCAGCGGCCCGTCTCGTCCGATTGGGGTCGGCGGGGAGTTCCGTTCCGGGACAAGTCCCTTCACAGAGACCCCTCGCCGCTGTCCGCACGCGCCCTCGGCCCTGCCTCGGAAAAGTCCGAGCGGCCCGAGGGCCGCCCCGGCCCGATGCATCGGGGAGAGTTTCCCACGATGTACGCGCCGGGACAACCCCGCCGCTCCGACCCTGCCCTGGAATAAGTCCAGGCGGCCCGGAAACGGCCCAGCCCGACGGGAATGGCCACGCCAAAACCCGCCGGCCCGTCCTTCCCGGAGGGACTGGTTCTCCCCGTGCCAGGACGCGAGCCGTGAAAACGACACCGTCCCCAGACACAGGGATCACCAGCCCCTCTTCTTCCCGTGCCCGCCGCGCCGGGAGGCGCCTTGGGCAAGGCATTTGCCTTCAATTTGAAGACAAATGCCTTTCACGTGACCTCTTGGCCCCCATCCCCGAAGGCATTCGGGGATGGAGTTCACCCTCTCACCACGTTGAGGTGGGTCACATCGAGAGGGCGGCGAGGCAGACCCGACCTGACGTTCCGGGGGGGACGACTCTGCGATGTAACGCGGAGCCGTACCCCCCTCTGTCTCGCCGGGGAAGGGGGCAAGGGAAGTTTCTCCCTCCCTCCCCCCCCCCCAGTGAAGTTATGGCCGACTGGGTCCGGGGGGCTCCGGAAGTATGCTGCACGCGTTCCCGGAGCCCCCCAGTCATGGACCAGGGCAGGACACCCGGAGAGGTTTTAGTGGGTATGTCCCCGCCGACACGTCGTCGGCGGGGAAGAGCCCCACATAACCACCAAGCCTCCCCCGGGGCCTGGGGTATGCGGTAACGCATTTCCTCTCCGTAAACAAAAAAAAAAAAAAAGGTTCGGAAAATAGCTTTTAGCTCGGCAATCCGAATTTTAAACTATTACAAACCTATGTCGATCGATCGGACTGGACATATGAGGATCCTCACAACAGACGGCCTAAGCGACATAGCTCAACTCCCCATGGATGCGATGAAAACAAAATATGTCTTTGCGTACAATTACGAAGCTGTCTACACAGACAGACAGACGTGAGCACAGGAAGGCCCCCCCCCCTTCAGGAAAGGCGCCATACAGTGGTACACCGACAGCTTCAAAACAGCAACAGGCGCAGCGGGAGCCGGTATCAACGGGCCTAACTTACCACATATCGATCTCCATGGGCGAAGTGCCTTCCATTCTTCAAGCAGAAGTGTTTGCTGTAAACTCATGCGCCATAATCAAAAGAGAAAAGGTATAAAAGGCGCAACTATTAACATTCTAACAGACAGTCGAGCAGCGGTAAGGGCTTTTACAGCCCACGCATGCAGCTCTGCGCTGGTCTGGGAATGCATCTCCAACCTCCAGCTTTTGGCCAAGGACAACCAAGTCACTCTCTGGTTTGTCCCGGCACACGAGAACATCAGAGGCAATAAGATGGCAGATTAGCTCGCAAGGAAAGGAGCATGCGCGTCCCCGACAGAGCCGGCGCCCTGGTGCAGAGTTACTACCAACCACATTAAAAAACTCATAAGATACTGGGATTATGAACTAAAGTTCTCTTACAGGAGCGGCACGACGGGACTGGTCCAGGCCAAGAAGTTTATTACATATTCGCCGCAAAAAACAAAAGTTGTATTGTCCCTTGACAAAAGGGATCTAACTACATTGGTAGGCTTCTTCTCTAGACACTCCCAACTTAGATACCACTTCAGCTTAATTAATCAATGCTGAGGATGATGGCTGCCGCTTCTGCATGGAGACGGCCAAAACAGCTG
The DNA here is from genome assembly GCF_016802725.1 of Solenopsis invicta. Taxonomy (NCBI): domain Eukaryota; kingdom Metazoa; phylum Arthropoda; class Insecta; order Hymenoptera; family Formicidae; genus Solenopsis; species Solenopsis invicta. Next base: position 481,602 of record NW_024105284.1, read on the forward strand.
AGCACATTATGCTTGTTTGTCTGGCCGACTACTTCAGACAAAAATTCCTAAGGGAAGTACTTATCACCCCTAATCAGATTAAGGAGATAGATCCTCGACAGGTCGTTAGGTTTTTTAAGAGTCTCAATCTGGCGCAAACCTAAACTACGGCATGGTCACAATAGATCTCTTTAGGTCGCAATGACATACTGGCGTTCGCCCGCTATGGCTCTCTTCACTTATTATTATTAATATTATTACTACCACTATCACTACCACTGCCACTACCACTACTAGTAGTTTTACTAGTACTATTATTATTATTATTATTATTATTATTATTATTATTACTATTACTATTTAAATCTCACTATTATGTTAATTTCAAGAACAAAATTTTAACTATTTCCATTTCTTTACACTTTTCATATTAAACACTGCAAAATACTCGGATAAATATCATCATGCTAATTATAATTTATCACAGTTCTCACGACAATTTTGATTAGAAATATTTACGTAATAATATAGCACATTGTTATTGTAAATGTAAGTAACGTCATTAAATGTAATTTAATACATTATTATTAAAAAAATATTAAGTTTAACATTAAAAAATATGTTGCTGCTGTAATTGTGCTTAAATTGACGATTGTAGAGCAAAATATTCTATTAAAACTGCGATAAATAATCAGCATCACACTTTCTCCGAATATTGTTTAAAAGTATAAAGAAAGTAACATATATTTTTGTTACACACTAAGAAAGTTTACATATATTTTTTAAATTACACATAATGGTGGGACTCATAATCAATTCTTTGACTTTAATATTTTATTATTCAAAAATTATTGCAAATTTTGAAAAATGATAAAGGATTTTTCTTCTCAGTTTCACTTGCTCTATCAACCCATAAAGGTATAGACAGATTTTCTAGGTCATCTTGTATACCAAAATCTATACAAAACTTAAAATTTAAATATGTTAAAATTATTTATTTTATAATTATTTAATGTACAATAACGTTTACTTAGTACGTGATACAATTGTATTTTTATATTAAAAAAGAAATATACACAAGTTATCAACTTTCAAGCACAGGAGATTATCATATCTCAATAACTTCGAAATTGATCAAGTTCTAAATTGATCAAGTTCTAAATACTCTCAAACGATAGCTTGGGTAAAGAGTTGTATAGTAAAAATGTTTCAATTTTTTCTATCCATGTTCAACGGATGGAGATATTGCAATGAAAAGTTCAATTTTTTGAAATTTTATTTTCTGACAAGGAGTAGGCAAGAACTGTAAAAGCAGATTTATTTCAAAAAATAATAGACTTTGAGAGTTTCTATAATATTATAAATTATAAAACGTTGTAAATTATAAAAAATTATAAATTATAAGATGTTATAAATTTATAAAACGTTATAAATTAAAGTGTATTATTTTTCGGAATAAATCTGCTCGTTAAGACCTAATTATTAATCTTTATAAATAATTTTATTATAATAAATAATTTATTAAATATTTTTATTAATTTTTTATTAATAAAAAGTTGCTTAATTTTATAAGTATATATAAATACATTATTATTAATTAATTTAAAAAATACTAAAGATAATGCAATTGTAAAATATAATAGCAAAAAGTTTAAAAAAAAAATAAAAAAAATTTGAAGCTGTAAAGATTCGAACCTGGTCTGCCACGGAAAGAAAAATGTAACACTAGCACTTAGCCTTCTCAGCCACGACGCTTTATTGGATAGTGGTTCAAGATTCCAGTACTTACCGTACACCCATGGAATTTGATTCATGAGGAAATTTTCCAAACTAAGAAGTCGCTATCTTTCTACATACTTACAGTTTATGATTAACGTAACGACCAATAAGCTCTAATCGTTATATTAATCATAAACTTCGAGTATGTAGAAAGTGGTGACTTCTCAGTTTAAAAAATTTTCCCATGGACAGAATTCATGGGTGCACAAACGTGCAAATATTAAACTTTAATTGCAATTTTCTTAAAAAGTAAAGCCCATTCACGCTAACCCTTTTACACTTTTAATATACTTGTTGCCCCCCTTTCGAATGAGCTATGATTCATCTCATTTGGCATTTTACAGTTCTTGCCTACTCCTTGTGAGATACACGTGATCATCACACTAAGACTTTCTTGTCCAGTTTATATTTTTGATACAGTAGTGGAGTTTGTATATAGCATAGACATGGGATGTCGAGCATTTGAGGAGTGGGGATGTCATATATTAATAAGAGCTTTGGAGATAAAAAGAAAAAACAAAAAAAGACAAAAGAGAAAAAGACAAAATAGTGGTATCCAAAATATGCTATCTCTTTTCAGTTTCTGACGTGTGAGCTTTACATCCACTCTTTGAATGCTCGGTCTATATATCCTATGTTTATGGTATACAGCGTTCCATTCATGACGCATTATGGCCGCACCCATGAGAACCATAATCGTATTGTGTATAGCTAAAATTCGTGTCGCTATAATATTTATCCATTATTAAAACAAAAGCTTCAATGCTATGTTCAATAGCATTCTAAATTTCTTTCATCGTTTATTTAAAAATTTTTGTCTTCTACGGCTCCTGTAATTCCTTTCTCCTTTCTATTTTATTATTATTTTAAACTCTTTCGATTCCTTCTCCTTTTTTTTCCTTTTTACATTATTTCATTCCTCTTCTTTTCTTTAATTTTTATGTAAAATCTTTACTAAAAGAGAAAATGTTCTATTAAGGAAATTTTTATTTTTATAACACAAAATATTAAAATACGTATTTATCCATTATTAATAAAACTTTTAAACCCGTGTTCATACACATTCTTAACTTGTTTTATCCTTTGTTTAAAATTCTTAGTTTTTCCGCATTCTTTAATTCCTTTTTTCTATCCATCTTTTTTCTATTTTACACTCCTTCAAACCTTCCTCATTCCTTTTTAATTATATCATTTATGATCTTTTCTTTATCTTCATCTCACACATTTTAAAATCTTTACTAAAAGAGATAATGTTCTATTCCAGAAATTTTTATTTTTATAATACAAAATATCAAAATATCATAAGATTTTTATCCATTATTAAATAAATTTTTCAAACCCGTGTTTAATTGTATTTTTAATTTCATTCATCCTTTATTTAAAAATCTTTATCTTTTCACCTGTCTTTAATTCCTTTCTCTTTTTTATTTTTTACCTATTTTACACTCTCACAATTCTTTTTACTTCCTTTTTACATTATTTTATTCCACTTTTTCTTTATATTTGTTACACATTTTTTAAAATCTTTACTAAAAGAGATAATGTCCGATTAAAAAAATTTTCATTTTTCAAACACAAAATATCAAAATACCTTGTGATATTCACCCATTATTAAAAAAATTTTTGTGTTCAATTGTATTCTTAATTTCTTTCATCTTTTAGTTAAAAATCTTTACCTTCTCCGCCATCTTTAAATCCGTTCTCCTTTCTACTTTTTACCTATTTTACATTCTCACAATTCTTCCTCTTTCTTTCTTACATTATTTCACATATTTTTTTTAAATTTTTACTAGAAGACATAATTTGTTTAAGGTAATCTTAATTCTTAAAACACAAAATACCATATGATATGCATCCATTATTAAATAAAACCTTCAAACTTGTGTTCATTTACATTCTTAATTTCTTTCGTCCTTTGTTTAACAAACTTTACCTTCTCATCCTACCTTCTTTTATTCCTTTCTCCTTTTTATTTTCACTTATTTTACACTCTCACAATTCTTCCTCCTTCCTTCTTACATTATTTTGTTCCTTTTCTTTTCTTTTCTTTATCTTCATTACACATTTTTAAAAATTGTTATTGAAAGAGATAATGTTTGGTTAAAAAAGTTTTCATTCTTAAAATACAAAATGTCAAAATACCATGTAATATTCAGCCATCATTAAAAAAATCTTTAAACACTCGTTCAATAATATATTCTTAACTTCTTTCGTCCTTTATTTAAAAATCTTTACCATCTTTGCCTACCTTAATTCCTTTCTCCATTCTAATTTTTTACATATTTTACACTCTCACAATTTTTCCTCTTTTATTCTTACATTATTTCGTTCTTCTTCTTTTCACATTTATTACACATTTTTTAAAATCTTTACTAAAGAAGATAATGTTCGGGTAAAAAAATTTTTATTCTTAAAACACAAAATGTTAAAGTGATATTCACCCATGTGATATTCACCATGTGATATTCACCCATTATCAAAAAAATCTTCAAACTTATGTTCAATTGCATTTTTAATTTTTTTCGTATTTTATTTAAAAATCTTTACCTTCTCCGCCTTCTTTAATTCTTCTCTCCTTGCTATTATTTTTGTACTTAGAACACAAAGTATCAATTTTTATAATGATAATTTTTACAACCATAAATAAAAACGTTTCATAAAACTTATGTTACGTCCAAGTTCCACGATTCTTTTCTTTCACTCGTATTGTCGGTAGAAAGTCTCAGGATGGCTCGACGCGCTTGATGCAAAACTCGTGTAGGCTCTCGCACCGAAATTCGCACCAAAAGCCTATAACGGGTACCGTCCAGCGAGCGTAGCAAAAAGTGCGATATGAGCAGCTGTCATATCAGATGCCATGGTAAAGTAAACACTTCTCATTCGCACACGCTCGCGACTTTGAAGATCGACGCGTTGTCGGCGGATGTCGGCACGGGGTCTCGAAACTCGCAACAGCCCGATGCAAAGATTGCGCACTGGCTAGCGAGGATAGTGAGGCTTCAATGTGACAGGTAGTCACGCAGACTGAACCAAACACTTCTCACTTGCAGAATAAAAAATTTGGTGATCGACATGCCCCATCCGAGAATTAGTCTTGCAGCCAAGACCATATATGGAAGTCGTGACCCAAATATCCTACTCCCATCTCTTGACGACACTGACACCTTTCGACCAATTATAATGTGATTAGACAAACTAAAGAGATCCTAATTGGACTTGGCCGAGCCGTTGGGGGATCAAAAAGTTTTGATTCACCCACGCTTTTGATATAAAAAAGGCTGCACAGAGTCCGGAACGTCACTTGCTGTTCATTTTCGCCATTTTGTCATTTGCTGCAGTCAGTCTCTCATACTCCAGTTCAATCCGTCGCACATTTCGTGACATTATATGTCCGAGTTTGTGACGTTCGGATTCGTATTCATCCGTGACACTTAAACTCGACGCGGTTTTGTGAAAATTTAGTCAGTGAGGTTCTTTGCGAGTTCTGAAGACCCTGAGCGCCAACCGTTGACTAGCCGTCCGCCGTTTTAAGCCAAATCCACTCCGCAAAATGCCAGATCATTCTCATCTTCATAAGATTCTCAACAAATAGTAATTCTTAGTCATCCGCTATTTTCTTTGCTCCCCATAAGACTACCTTCTCTCTCTAGCAAGAATTTTTATCATATTTATAATTTTTAAAATATTTATATACGCACTATTACTTCAGTACCCTTCCTTTTCTTCCTCTATTACTATTCTTTAATTTCTGCTAGATACAATCAAGCTCTCTTTCGATTGAATTCGCAACTATCCTTTAATTTCTGCTGGATACAATCTTTTCCGATTAAATTCGCAACTATCCTTACTTTGATCAAAAGTAAAGAATTCTTTTTTTATAATCTAATTAAAACCCTTTCCTTTTTCTTCCTTTCCTCTTTTCAAGTAATTACGATCTACATTTTATTTTTCTTTATTAGAAAGAGAGAACGTAGCCTTAAATCTTAAATTTATTTTAGTGCGTAACAATCAACTCCCTGAATGTAAGTCTCGGAGAGCCATTAGGAACCGTCGGAGTCGTCAAAATAAGAAGGCCCGGAAGCTTGGCGCATCACTATCTTTCTCTGCGAAATTAAGCGAACTACGAGGAGAAAATTCTGTTCCTCCGAGTGCTATAATTAATTTAGGAACCTCCAGCAAATCGACCAATTCATCTCCACCAAATCCGTCCCCCGAATCATTCTCTTTTTTCCCTTATCGCTATCCCTTCCCCTTTTACTCCCCTGAATCTCACGTAGAAACCAATTTTAAATAATCACCAGGATCACTTTCTTCTATTTTTGATCTCTTCGCAGAACTCTTAGCGTATACTCGGGATCCAACTCCTTCTCCAACAGATTTTTCTCCCACACCTTCCCCTGACTTTTTTCAACGTAACCCTGTCCAAAGACCCCCGGAAGATTCATACTCCCCTGCATTAGAGTTCACTCAAGAAAACCATTCCTTCTCGCCATTTACTCCTCAAGAAATAAACAACATCATGAACGAAATCCCAATAGAACAAATCAAAGAATTAGCCGATGAATTAAAAAAAAATCCTTGACTCATTCTAAAAACTAAATTAACGAACCTCATCACTACCTCAATAACCATAAAATTTCCCTAACCGCACTCACACACACACACGCACAATTAAATAAACTTTATTAATCACAAATGTAAGCGATTAGAATTTAAGTTTTATAATTAAATTCTCTATTAAGATTCCTTTAACTTGTCACAAAGTTCTTTTTCTTTTATCACACATGTTCTCTGTGAACAAAAAAATGTTATTTATAAATTAATTATTATTATTTTAATAATCACAATTTATCATTGTATTCATTTATTTCTTTTATGTTAAAATTAATTGTAACCGTTAATTTTAACCATTCTCATTTACTTCTACCACCTCTAATTCCTGCTCCGATAAAATTGCACATGGTCCAATCCCACGTAAAAGCGATTAAATTTGCTTACGCAAAATAAGTGCTCATGCATTCGACTACACGAATGCATGAGCTTAAATGAGAATCATAGCCCGTCATTCTCGACACCTGATCTACATTCTAGCTCACCTGACGCATTCAACTCGTCGCACGCGCCCAGAACATGTATGCGCGAGATTAAACTTGTTGCGTTCTTCCTATCTCACTTAAGTCATTTCCATAAGTTTCTACCTGCAAGTCGATCCGAGAAATTTATTTGAAAATTCTAGACGTAACACTTATCTGAAACAATCATAAAGTCGTCCAAGGAGAATAGAAAAATCTTTATCGACGCAGGAAACAGAACCAACACAATAAATAAATATCTAATAATTTGACAATATTATTATTACATTATTAACCTTTTGATTCATGTAACAGTTATGTTTATAAATGTCAAAATGCGACCTCTGCGATGACGGCATCTCACGAAGTAAGCACAGCAAAAGAACCAATCAACATTACGGAAAAGCGTCAACAATAAACTTCGAGAGATGCACGACTATCGATTTAACATGAACTTTTTCAGATAGACTATCTTTGACCAAATTACAACTAAAATAGGGATAGGTTAGGTTAGAAAAAATACGGGGAGGGGGTACAGAGGAAGGGGCGGAGCCCCTCCCCTGCCTACGCGTTCTCTGTACTATATGTGAATATTTGAGTTTTTCAGAGTTTTTTACCAATTTTAGTTTTATACACGTATTGAGTATCCAACTACTAACTAAACACAAGAAATATTGTCAAAATACAAATAAAACGGCCCATCGAAGTTCCACGCGGAATGAGACTGATCTTACAAGCTATTAGTACTGTTCCGCGCAGTGTGCGTGTACGTGTGCGTGTGCATGTGCGCGCGTAACCTAACCCATAATTTTAAATTTAATATTGTTACAAATTTCGACAAAAATAAGGGTAGGTTAGGTTAGAAAAGGGGAGGGGGTGCAGGAACCCCGTAGGGGTCTGGAGTCGTTTCGGGGCCTCCCGAGGCTGCGGAACGACTCCAGATACAGGAATTGGCGTTCCTGCGGTTCCCGAGCTTGCTAGGGAATCTGCGGTCTCTCGTAGGCCGCAGATTCAGGGATTTCAGCGACCCTGGCGCCCGAGCTGGGGGTACCGTAATCCGTCACGGTATCCCGTAATCCGTCACGTGCTGAAATTACGTGCGGGACGGACCGGTGGCCTGGGCCTCACCGCCCGGGCTGCGAGGAGTAAACCTCTATAAAAAATCCAAGGGTGGCGTCCGGGGTGCGGGGTGTCGTTCCGTGTAACAGCGGGGCGGTGCTTCGCGTCTCGGACGCCAACGTATTCAGTCGGTCGGTAGCGCTGCTGCCGGAGTGGGGGTGCCGGTCCGGTGTGGTCCCGGGCGGGTGCTTGCGCTCGTTCGGGGCCTCCCCGGGCCGTTTCCCCCGTCTTGGTGGATCCGCCTGCCCATGTTGCCTCGGGCCGATGGTCCCCGGACATCGGCCTGAGTAGGCTCCGGGGCGAGGGTGGGGTTCCCCTCGTTAAACAAGACCCCAATTATGATGAACACATGGGCAGAAAAAAGAAGAAGAGGTTACCGCCCAGGGGTGAACGGACACTCCAGGGCCGGCACGGGGGGGCTAGTGTCCCGCCCCCCCCCCTGTCGTCATCGAACGACGGGCGGTCGTGCGGAGTGCCCACGGGCTCCGCCGACTACACGGCGACTGTGGGAACTAATGAATATGACCTCCACAAGACGTTCTCGGCGTCGCGTCTGAAGTACCTCCGGAAACTCTTTCGGAGGGAATTCGGGTGCGATTATGTGTCGAGCGGTCAGGAACTTTGGACCATGCATACGTTCGACGTCGAGTGGCGGGAGGCGAATGATGTGGAGCTGTGGTGTTCCGACGAGGAGTGCGTCTTCTCGGAGGATTATTCCTCCTCGGACGATAAGGCGCGTGTCTCCTCCTTGGTGAACGGGCGCGGGGTTGAGCCGGCTCAACGAGTCGTGGCCCCCGTCCCGATCGCCGAGGGTGGGACGATTCCGCTCCCCGCCGGGCGGCCCGGGGTAGAGCCGGCCGAAATGGCCGTAGCCCCCGTGCCTCCCGCTGGGGAGCCTTCAGGCCGGTCACCCGGCGGACGCCGGTGGACCCGTCATTGGTAGTGGGGCGCGTCGATCGCGCTCCCTGTCTCCGGGCCGGTTGCTCGGCGGACGCCAAATGGCGGATGCCGGGCGGCCTGGCGGGGTCGGGGGGCGGCATCGGTCGCGCTCGCGCTCGCCGATCCGCATCCGCGGCGGTGGCCGGGGGAGCGAGGGTGAGCCTAGCTCACCCGATGAGTCTCCTCCGGGCACCCTCATGGATGTGGACCGGCCAGGGGATGAGGAGATCCAGACCTCCAGAGGCGCGTTGGAGTCGGTCGCCCCTCCGCCTGAGCCTCCGGAGGAGGTAGTGGTTACCCCGGATATTTTGGGCGTGCCCGCCAAATCCGGGACTCAGCGCGGGAGGAAGCGGGCGCGTGGCCGTCCTCGGCTCGATGGGAACGGACCTTTTAGGTCTCCGTCTCCCCTCTCGGACGGGGCGGACATTGAGGACCGCCTCCACGGAGTGCCCATGGAGGGTTTCAGAGCACGGCAGCTTAGAGCTAATGTGCTTCGAGACTCTTCGGAGGATGAAGAAATGTCGGGGGGGTCCGATTCGCGGCCTAGGCAGCGAATTAAGATACCCCCGACGTTGTTTACTCCCGAACAGCGTCGCGAGCTGGATCGGGAGGTAGGTGTTATCTCCTGTAGCACCACAACCGACTTGGCCGGTTTGGCTGACGGTTGGCTGCGGGAGGTGGAAAATGCCCGGACGAAATGCACCAAGCTCGGGATGCATGGTGGTTTGTCCGGGCAGATAAAGAAGTGCACTCATCTCGCTCGAGAAGCGGTGATGACCCTGGCCTATCTGGCCATGGGCCGCCTCGGGCGGGATGAGGGCACTTTTTTATCTGCCTTGAGGACGTTTCGGCCGCGGCGCGTGAGGAGGAGTTACGAATCCTCCGCGCCGAGGTCGATGACCTACGGGGGCAGCTGGGGGTGGCGAAACGAGCACTCGTGCTCGGATCGGGACCCTCGGCTGCGTCCCGGAGTGATAGGGGGAGTTCATCCCGCCCCCCGCCGGTCCCGGCGGGGGTCCCTGTCCCCGACCCCTCTTCTTTCGAGAAGAGGGTGCTCGGGCTGCTGGGGCAGCTGTCGGGCTCGGTGGGGGAATTGGAGAAGCGCCTGGCGTGGGTTGAGGAGGAGGTCGTCTCGGCCTCCTCCCTGGCCGGCGCTGGGGCGAAACGGGTGAGGGGGGTCGTCGGGGGGATCGGGCTCCGCGGGAGGAGCCCCCTGTCCCCGACCCCCTTAGCGGCCCCGCGGATTCGCCTGCTCCGGGTCCGTCCACGGACGGACCGAGCTGGGCGACCGTGGTGGTGGACCGCAAAGAGAAGAGGAGGGCTGCGGCGGGGGCGGCGCCGACGAAGAAGTCGGCTCCCGCCCCCGCGCCCTCGAAAACCGGCCGGGGTCGCTCCCTTCCGCGGCCGGGCGGTGCCGGTGCTGGTGCCTCGGTGGGTGGGGGCGCGGCATTGCCGCTCCCTCCTCCTCCGGGGTCGCGGCCCGGCAAAAAGATGAAGAAAAAGGGGCCGCAGGGGGGGAAATCCGGGGGGAGGGGCGTCTCGGGCGGCGTCCGCTGCCCCGGGTGCGGTGGGGAGGCGGATCCCGAGGTCCTCCATGGTGGCAATCACGCTGGGAAATTCAATAGTTACGTTTCTGATGCAGATCAACACTTGTTTGAAGCATTTTAACGTAAAACACGTGTGATATCGCATAGATAGCGATTCGTATGCAATTCGCGCTGGGAACTTCAATAGTTATGTTTCTGATGAAGATCCACGTTTGTTCGACGCATTTTAACGTAAAACACGTGAGTTATCGCATAGATAACGATTCATTTGCAATTCGCGCAGGGAACATCAATAGTTTCGTTTCTGATGCAGATCAACGCTTGTTTGACGCTTTTAAACGTAAAACACGTGAGATATCGCATAGATAGCGATTCGTTTGCGGGGTGTGCCTCCTACACCAAAGTGATAAAGAGGTCCAGGGCGGCGATCGACCTGAGGGAAATTCTCCCTCAGCCCGACCTGGGCCTCAAATTCAGGGTGTCTCAGGCCGGGGGTGTCCTATTGGAGATCCCCGGCTCAGAGAGTCGGCCGGCGGCGGAGCGCCTCGCGGCCGAGATGAGGCGGGTAGCTGGGGGCCCGGGGATCCGGATCATCTGCCCTATGCGTAGGGTGGGTGTCCGGGTGTCCGGGTTCCTGGACTCCACCGAGCCGGAGGAAGTGGCGCTGGAGCCTGCAGCCGAAATTAAAGTCGGTCGAGTCACTCGCGGCCGCTGGGGCATGGGCTCTGTGATCGCACAGTGCCCGGTCGCGGCGGCGACGAGGCTCGCCAAAGTGGGAAAAGTGGCCCTGGGCTGGGCGGCTGCGCGCGTGGAGGCGCTTAAGGCGCCTCCACAGCGCTGCTACCGCTGCCTGGCTCAGGGCCACATGCAGCACCGGTGCCCCGGTTACTTTGACCGGTCTCGGTGCTGCTTTAACTACGGCGGGGAGGGTCACACTCGGGCTCAGTGTGCTAATCAGCCATTCTGTCCCGAGTGTGCCTCCCGCAACAGGGCAGCCGGCCACCGACCGGATGGCGCGGGCTGTCCCAAGATACCCCCCATGCCTAGGAGGGCTGGGGGCCTCCTCCCTCCTCCCCGGATCCGGGGGGGAGGGGGAGATGCAGGTGGAGCGGCCTCCGTCACCGTCGGACGTCGGCGCTGCCCGCGGCGCTCAGGCCGCTGGGGGCGACGGTCCGGCAAGGGCCGAGGCCGCCAAGGGGGGTGCGTCTCCCACGGGCGGGGTCCCAGCCGATGGGACCCCAGCCGCTGGGAACGCTCGGCTGCCGGGGTCCACCTCGGACTCGTCCGAGTCCGGGGAGGAGCCCCCGCCGCCCAAGTCGCGCGCAGTCAAGGAGACCGGCGCGTGTGACGCCGTCAGCGTGTCGAGTCTGGGGATAACCTCCCCGTGGCCAGGGTGATTCTTTCTCCCCTCCCCCCAACTCCCGCAGAGGGAGCGGAGGGGGAGTAAGACCACGAGGGAGGCGAGGCCTAAGGGAGGCGCGCCCAGTGCGCCCTCCCCGGGGCCGCCCGTCCTCGGCAAGGGGAAGCGGCGATAGTGCCGCTCCTCGGGTGCCCGCCCCTAGCTGCCCCTAGCGCTCGGGGGATGCGACGGGACGGGGCCCAGGCCTATGGGGCCCGGTGCCAGGCGAGATGTCTTCCCTCCCTTGGCGCCCGGCCCGGCCACGCGAGCGCCGTGGACGGGAGGTGGTGGGACGGGCGGCGGCGACCGCTCGTCCCTGGGCGTGGGGCTCGCACCGGCAATATGTCGGGAGCGGCCCCATGGCCCTAAATGGGCGCGGGGATGCGTGATGCCTTGCTCCGCATCCCCGGGGTCGGGCTAGGCCCTACCGGCCGACGTATCTCGGCTGGGCCAGCAAAGCCCGACTCCCAACTCGACGAACTGGCGCGTCGGGGAGCTCCATGCTCCGACCCCCTATGGAGGGGTGTTGGCGAATACCTAGTATCCCGATCCCTCCACACACTGGGGTGAGATGGGCTCGGTGGGTTTTTAGTGGGTAGGCGGGCCGGGCCTCGCCAACTTTCTGCCGCGCAAGCGGTCTGTGCCGGCGAGGGGTACCGCGTCCCGAGTCCCACACTCCCGTGGTCTAGCCAACCCGGGTACAATGAGTATTTTCCCCCAGTTAAAAAAAAAGGGAGGATGCAGGAAGAGAAGCAGAGCCCTACCCCCGCCCACGCGTTCTCTGTACTATATTTTTATGTGTATATGTGAGTATATGTGTAGTTATCGCTTTTAATTTTTATAAACTTTTTATGATTATAACTTTTTAACGAAGGGCAAGCGACGGCTAGAACTTGTAGGACGTTACTCAGGATCATGACCTTGGCAATATATGTCAAGGTCAAGGTCATCGGGGCAGCCTCCCCTATTCGATATATTTATCTTTATTTTTCTAGCAAAAAATATCAATATATCATGTAATATTCGCCCATTATTTAACAAAAAATTTCAAATTGGTATTTAATTGATGTCTTAATTGTATTTATTCTTGATTTAAAAATTTTAACCTTCTCCAACACCTTCAATTCCTTTCTCCTTTCAATTTTATTTCTTTCTAAACTCCTTCGATACTTCCTTCTTCTTTCCTTTTTATATTATTCTATTCAAAAGTCTTTACCTTCTCCAACAACTTCAATTCTTCTCCCCTTTTAATTTTATTTTCATTCTACATTTGTTCGATCCTTCTTTCTTCCTTCCTTCTATTTTATATTATTCTATGTTTCTTCTTTCTTTTATCTTCATTTCTCTTTATTTCATTCTTAAAAGTTTTACTAAAATAGATAATATTGTATTAGAGAAATTTTTATTTTCATAACACAAAATGTCACACGATATTTACCCATTATTCCTTTATTTAAAAATCTTTAAATCTTTATTTTCTCTGCCTATAAAAATTTTTTTTTCCTTTCTGTAATAATCCTATTTCAAAATTCTTACTCTTTTCCTTCTATCAACAATTTATTCTTTCTTATGTTCTTATATAACTAAAATCTATTAGGAGTACAAATTGAAAACCGCCGTTTTCCAGTAGATGGCGCCAGCGGTAAATGCTGGCGCCAAACGTTAGATCAAAAATTTTAAATGTAAGGTTGGGCATCTGGCAACAATTCCTTATCATTGCAGTTGTGAATTTTTATCGGTGTTATATATTTTTTTGTGATCGAAAATGTCGAAATTTGTGCCCAATAAGCGTCATTTGCGGGAAGTTTTTCTTTTTGCCTTCAATTCGAAAAAATCTGCGGCTGAGGCGCGTCGAATGATTGTAAAAATTTATGGTGAGGCTTCCATTAGTGAAAGAACGTGTCGAGAATGGTTCCCACGCTTCAAAAGTGGTGATTTCGGCGTAGAAGACAAGGAGCGTCCCGGACAGGTGAAAAAGTTTGAAGACGCACAATTGGAAACATTACTGAATGAAGATTCATCTCAAACGCAACAGGAGCTTGCAGATTCATTGGGCGTAACTCAACAAGCTATTTCACATCGTTTGAAAACCATGGGAATGATCCAAAAGCATGGACACTGGGTGCCATACGAATTAAAGCCGAGAGACGTCGAACGGCGTTTTTTCGCGTGCGAACAGCTGCTCCAACGGCAAAAACGGAAGGGTTTTCTGCATCGTATTGTAACCGGCGATGAAAAGTGGATCCATTATGATAATCCAAAGCGAAAAAAATCGTGGGGCTACCGCGGCCATGCATCAACATCGACGGCCAAGCCAAACATCCATGGCTCGAAGCTCATGCTGTGTATTTGATGGGACCAGCTCGGCGTGATTTATTATGAGCTGTTGCAACCGGGTGAAACCATCACAGGAGCTCGCTACCGAACACAACTAATGCGTTTGAGCCGAGCATTGCAGGAAAAACGGCCACAATACGAGCAAAGACACGAAAAAGTGATGTTGCTGCACGACAATGCTCGGCCACATGTTGCTCAGGTCGTTAAAACCTATCTGGAAACATTGAAATGGGACGTCTTACCTCATCCGCCGTATTCTCCTGACATCACCCCTTCAGATTACCACTTGTCCCGATCAATGGCGCATGGCCTGGCTGAGCAGCACTTCCATTATTACGAAGAGGCCAAAAACTGGGTCGATTCGTGGATCGCCGCAAAAGACGAGCAGTTTTTTCGACGCGGGATTCGCATGCTGCCCAAAAGGTGGGAGAAAGTAGTGACCAGCGATGGACAATACTTTCAAGAATAAGTATGTAACCATTTTTCAACAATCAATCCTCAAATTTTGACAAAAAACGACGGTTTTCAATTTGTACTCCTAATATATAAAACTTAAAATTTGAACATGTTATAGTTATTTAATGTATCATTATTTAATATACAATGACGTATATACTTAACACGTGATACGATTGTACTTTTGTATTAAAAAAAATATACACGAGTCTTTAACTTCCAAGCACACAAGATTGTCACATCTCAATAACTTCTGAATCGATCAAGTTCTAAATACTCTCAAACAATGACTTGGGTAAAGTTGTATAATAAAAATGTTTTTATTCTTTCTATCCGTGTTCTACGGACGGAGATATTATAATGAAAAGTTTAATCCTTTAAAATTTTATTTTCTGAGATACACGTGGTCATTACTAAGATTTTCATTGTCTAGTTCACATTTTTAATACAGTACTGGAATTCGTATATAGCATAGACATGGGATATACAGATCAAACATTCGAGGAGTGAGAATGTCAGATATTAGTAAGAGAGAGAGAGAGAGAGAGAGAGAGAGAGAGAGAGAGAGAGAGCACGTTTTGGAGACAAACAGAGAAAACAGAAAAAAGACAAAAGAGAAAAAGACAAAATACTGATCCAAAGTATGCTATCTCTTTTTAGTTTTTGACGCAAGAGTTTTACTCCACAAATGTACGGTCTATATATCCTATGTTCATATAGCGTTCCATCCATGACACGTTATGGCTGCACCCATGAGAACCATAATCGTACTGTGTATAGCTTGAATTCGTGTCGTTGTAATATTCAGCCATCTAAAAAAAAATCCTTCAAACCCGTGTTCAACCCGTAGCATACTAATTTTCTTTTGATCTTTATTTAAATGGTCTAAAGCAAGATAAAAATCTTTATCTTTTCCACACCCTATAATTCCTTTCTCCTTTCTATTTTATTATCATTTTAAACTCCTCCAATTCCTCCTCCTTCCTTTTTTCCTTTTTACATTATTTTATTCCTCTTCTTTTCTTTGTATTCTTTGCACATTATGTAAAACCTTCTATAAGATAAAATGTTATATTAAAAAAATTTTCATTTTTATAATACAAAATATTAAAATATGTAATATTCATTCATTACTAATAAAACATTGAATCCAATTTTCATACACGTTCTTAACTTGTTTCATTATTTATTTTAAATTCCTACTTTCTCCGCATTCTTTAATTCCTTTCTCCTTTCTATTTTTTTCTATTTTACATTCCTTCAAATCTTCCTTATTTTTACATTATATCATTTCTGATCTCGTTTTTTTTTTCATTTCACACCTATTAAAAACTTTACTAAAAGAGATATTGTTCTATTCAGAAAATCTTCATTTTTATAACATAAAATATCAAAATATCATGAGATTTTCAGCCATTATTAAAAAAATCTTCAAACTCGTCTTTAATTGCATTCTTAATTTCTTTCGTCCTTTATTTAAAAATTTTTACCTTCTCCAATTCTTAAATTCTTTTCTCTTTTCTATTTTTTACAATCACGCAATTCTACCTCCTTCTTTCTTACATTATTTTATTCCTCTTTTCTTCTTTATATTTATTACACATTTTTTAAAATCATTACTAAAAGAGATAATATTCAGTTAAAAAAATTTTCATACTTAAAACACAAAATGTCAAAGTGCCATGTGATATTCACCCATTATACAAAAAAATCTTTAAACACGCGTTTAAATGCATTCCTAAATTCTTTCGTCTTT
Organism: Solenopsis invicta; assembly: GCF_016802725.1. Taxonomy (NCBI): domain Eukaryota; kingdom Metazoa; phylum Arthropoda; class Insecta; order Hymenoptera; family Formicidae; genus Solenopsis; species Solenopsis invicta. The sequence goes on from NW_024105284.1 coordinate 497,985, forward strand.
TGTTTAAAAATCTTTAACTTCTCCGCCTTTTTTAATTCTTTTCTCCTTTCTATTTTTACCTATTTCTCTCTCTTACAGTTCTTCCTATTTTCTTCTTACATTATTTTATTTCTCTCTTTTTCTTAGTTTTATTACACATTTTTCCAAATCTTTATAAAAGAGATAATGTTTGGTTAATGAAATTTACATTCTTAAAACACAAAATGTCAAAATATCATGTAAAATTCACCCGTTATTAAAAAAATCTTCAAAGTCACGGTCAATTGCATCCTTACTTTCTTCCGTTGTTTATTTAAATAATAATCATTACCTTTTCCGCCTTCTTTAATTCCTTTCTCCTTTTAATTTTTTACCTCTTTTACACAATTCTTTCTCTTTCCTTCTTACATTATTTCATTCTTTTATTTTTCTTTACTTTCATTGCACTTTTATTCAAATTATTACTTAAAGAGATAATGTTCGGGTAATGAAATTATTATTCTTACAACACAAAATGTCAAAATACCATGTGAAACTCATCCATTATTTAAGAAAATCTTTAGACTCGCGTACAATTGCGTTTTTAACATTTTTTATCTTTAATTTAAAAATTTTTACCTTCTCGGCTTTTCTTAATGCTTTTTTGCTTTCTGCTGATTTTTTACCTTTTTTTTTTGGTTTACCGAGAGGAAATGCGTTACCGCATACCCCAGGCCCCGGAGGAAGCCTGGTGGTTATGTGGGGCTCTCCCCCGCCGGCGACGTGCCGGTGAGGGCCTACCCACTAAAACCTCTCCGGGTGTCCTGCCCTGGTCCATGACTGGGGGGGCTCCGGAAACGCATGCAGCATACTTCCGGAGCCCCCTGACCCGGTCGACCTGGGCCGACTCGGCGCGCCAAGTGCGCCCTAACTTGGGCGCACCTGGCAGGGCTTTAGGGCCTAAAAAAAATTTTATTTAAAAAACAAATTAGTAACAGTGTTCGCGACTGCACGTTGCCAAGAGAGAACGTGCGCGAACTTGAGTTTGCCGGGCGAGCTCGAGTGAGCGCGAGTGAGACGCGCAAGTTAAGTAAGGCGCAGCTTGCCGTTGTCCTGCCGCTGAGCGCGACAGCGTTCGAGTGAGCCGAGAGGCGCGACGAGGATCGACCGCGATCAGCTGCTCCGCGAGCGTGCGAAATTTAAAGGCGCGAGGATTGAGATTGAAAGAAAGACTCAATAGGTCCGCTGCCCAAAATTCACGAAAGACCTTTATTGTTCAAATAGTCTCACTATGCACGCCACTGGCGTTAACAAATTTATCGTTGGCTTTCACACACAAATTCCGACCAGCGTCGGTCAGTAATATATCAATTTTCAATCTCACGGTTGCGGCGCGATTTTAACTGCGATCGTTCTCGGTCGAATCACTCTGAGAGTCTGGTTGAGCGGCGAGATCTTCGGCAGAGCGACCGATCGACGGGAACAATTCGGGGGAAAGATCTTTCCGCGGGAAATCGTCTAATTGGCTGACTGGTCTAACATGATGACCGTGGCCAGCGTCTTAGGAGAAGAATCTCAATATTTTGTCACGATCTTCCCGCCGAGTTGTCCCCGTTGTTAGCGCGTGATAGAGAACGGAGCGACCGAACACTCGACTCCGTATACACAAGCAAATAATAGCACCGAAGCTGGTCGAGATAATCGATTGTACACACAAGAAATAATGAACGTAACAGCTTGAATTTTGAAACTTAAATCTACAGGACGCAATAAATTATACAAAATTGTTAACGTTGGTTTGATCGCGAACATACCGCCCGCCTCGGAACGCTAGTTTCGAAACGCAGGAGAGTGTATTACTCCGAGACAGAGAAAAAGAAAAAAAGAAAACCAAACATAATCGCGGTTAGCGCAGCACGACGAGATGCGTAAACGAAAGCGATAGGCGAGGCGAACGATATGCCTCGCTGACTGAACTCATGGTTCGTCAGGTTCGGAATCTGCCGGATCGATTTCGACCGGCAAAACGCATATTTTAGATAGCGGTCGTTTATACTC